>NC_137819.1:39003572-39008572 GCF_963921795.1 Nannobrachium achirus | reverse complement strand
CAAATGGAACCAGTTATGGGGAGACCTTGAAATTTGAAAGTTTGAGAAACACTGGTTTAATGAATTCCCTCTCAACCTGTTTACTTTCAAGGATATGCATCAAGCCAGTGGTTCTCAAAACGTTTTCATTGATGTTTGCTTGGCCATGGACCACCATCTTAAGATATTTTGTGCCAGGGACCCCCTGAAGATTCTCAAAAAAAAAGTCCAAACATAGCAGATGTACAAGCTTGCAGCGTGACGCACTGTGAGCTTGGCCATCTGCTGTTTTTCAATGGCCAATATATACAGTAAAGCAGTGTTTCTCAACCACTGTGCCTGGGGACCTTTGGTGTGCCCCTGAGAAGGGTCAAGTGTGCCCCTTGAAACTGCTTGAAAGCCAGTATTGTATTTATCATTTTAAAAATGATTTAAACTAGTGAAAACAGCCGATCTACAAGCACACAACGCCTCGATCTGCTGTTTTCACTACTTCTGAGCGACAGCCTTGTATGATGAAGCAGGGCTTTACTTTGCGAAGAAACGTACACATTTTAAACTTGGAGATACAAGGTTTCTTCCCGACAGTGACGATATTTACACCCCCGTATTATGTTGGTGTGCCCATGGATTCTTGGGACATGAAAAGTGTGCCCATGCAGAAAAAAGGTTGAGAAACACTGCAGTAAATGGAGTGGTTAAAATGACATTTCTATTGTAGACTCCTATCTACACTGCCACATACAAATGTTTCTGCCCAATCTACATTGTAAAATCCTCAGGGGCGTCACAAGGGGGGGAAAGTGGGACCGAGTTGCTAGTTCAAAAATAGCAGATCCAATCTGTATGGTAGAGTATGTTAATACAATATAACTTAAGGCCTCAGGGCGACATGCGACATCGCCCCAATAAATACTTTTTTATTGTGTCAAAGGTCATGTCTCACCTAGACACAATTTATCCCCT
Source organism: Nannobrachium achirus (assembly GCF_963921795.1). Classification (NCBI taxonomy): domain Eukaryota; kingdom Metazoa; phylum Chordata; class Actinopteri; order Myctophiformes; family Myctophidae; genus Nannobrachium; species Nannobrachium achirus. Next base: position 39,007,627 of record NC_137819.1, on the reverse strand, counting down.
GAGCAAGCAGGCAGGCTCTATTAGCTCAATGGTAAAATATCTCAGCACAACAGGTTCAAATCCAGGGCAGAAGAGGAAAGTTACATAGTGCTGCTTTAATACAAATCGACCGTTTCTTTTAGCTATCCAGGAATAGTAAAACAAGAAATTCACTAAATAAATAAATAATACAACTGCCTCCCTGACAGACACACACACACACACACACACACACACACACACACACACACACACACACACACACACACACACACACACACACACACACACACACACACACACACACACACAAACACACACACACACACACACACACACACACACACACACACACACACACACACACATGCACACGCACACTATTACAAAGATGTAAAACATATTAATAGTCTGGCGCTCTTACTTTCAAGTCGACCACCTGGGATGCCAATTATTATTTAAGCTGGTTTGAGAGGCTGAATTAACAGCTAGATGTTGGCCAAACTTTTCCATTTTACAAAGGGAAGATTGCGCAGCACCAACTACACCGTGTGGAGATTCCTACCATCTTTTATACCCCCGCTGCTATAGCTATATTTTAAATCCGCTCTGCTGAATCGTTCTTCATTATCTCTAAAAAGGCACGCTGATTATAGGTAATTAAAGTAATTAAATCTCTATTAAGCACTACAGAAGACGAGGAATTTGCCGCAAATGTGTCAATAACTTGTACAACGTAAGTTAATGAACAGGTTTTTTTCCCATCATGTTAACATTTCAACAAATGCTATTCATTTACTTTCTTTTATATTGCACATTTAATTTGCAGCGCAGTAGCCAGGATTGTGCATTTTTCCCACTGAATAAAAATAAATAGATTTCCCACTTTATATGTCAGACTTTATGAGTGCCCCAGTGTTTTGCTTTGGGTAGTAGCTATTTAAGCCTCTATCAGAGTCCAGGGTGAAGAGCTATTCACCGCAAACTTTAGGAGTAAAGCTATCCACCTAAAGTGAGAAAATAAGTGGAGGCATCATAGTCAGAAAATAAGTGGAGGCCATCATAGTCAGTCACGGTGAAGTCCTATTCACCGTGACTGACTGGTCTAGATCAACCAATCAGTGAACGAGGTGAAGAGCCTATCTGTCTGAAAGTAAAAACAGAGAGATGTGTCGGGACTCGCGGTGGAAAGCTCTTCAACACGAGGAATAACGTAACGTTGTAGTTTTATGACTCAAAAAGACTACACTGCGGTGGATAGCTCTTCACCGCGGTACCGACTCTGATAGGGGCTTTACTGTACTGTTCAGTGTTCAGCGCCAAACCCCTTCAATAGAAACTTGATGGAAGCACATTCAACTTGTAGTAGGGCAGCAATGTTTACTTTCGATCGCTTTTTCGATTAATCGAATACATGAGAGTGTGGTGTTTATTTTATTTTATTCATCATCAAGGAATCCACACAAAATCATCTGAACATTTTTTTGCAATCCACCAGAAAGGGGCCTTTTCCACCGGCAAGGAACCGGTTCGGGTTCTGTCTCCTGCCTATGGGATGGCAACTTTCTTGGAACCTTGGTTCGTTCTTGCGAACCGGCCGCGAACCAACTTTTACGGATCGGAACCAAATCGGTTCTCGGTGGAAAAGCTCACCTCTGGTTCATTCCATAGGAAGATGATTAACTTAATGCAGCAGCATTGTTTTCTCACTCAACAGTAAACAAACCAACATAAAGTTTAAGTGTATAGAGGGTGTCTGCACATTTCTAAAGTGACAATTTAAGGACTTTTTCATACCTCTAAAATGACAAATCAAACATCGGCCAAATTGTCAAATATTAGAAGTAGAAATTGTGAAAATAGACGATCTACATGCTCATCGTGACCATGTAGATCTGCTATTTAATAATCGCGTCCCAGCTCTAATAAAGAAAATATGTGTATTTTATGCTGAGTCCTCCAATCCTCCGTCAGTCATGGCTGCCAGTTCCCACCTGATGTCGTGTGGGAGTCCAGACTGCTCCAGACCGTACTGAATAACTGCTAGCTTGCATAGCGTCTTAAGACTAGGACTCAAGTCTAAGATGTACAGGTCATAGTTGCGTGCGCCATATCTAGATCCGCCATATCTAGATCCTCCAAATATGACGACACGACTTCCCACCATGCAACAGCAGCCGTCATACATCCCGAACGGGTCATTCCCCTTGGGATCAACCTTTGTCCAGGAGAATGTTTCTGGACTGAATTTCCACATGTCCCTGCAGGGTCCCCGGCCATTCTCATTCCTGGATATGCGACCAAATATGTACAGCTCTCCATTGTAGGCAAAGGCTGAATGCCACTTGAATATTTCTGTAAGAAGCTGTGCAGCAGTCATGTTTAGCCAGCTGTTGTTCTCTGTGTCAAACACTCTGACATTGTTGCAAACCTGCCGGTCCCCTTGGCCCCCAAATACAAACATCTTTGTCCCGATGATGGTGGCAGAGTGACATAATGAAACCGGAGGCGGAGTGCCTTTGGTGTTAATGAAAGACCATACCATCGTGCTGGTGTCCAACTTGCACATGTCATTAACGGCTACAACCCGGTTCGCTCCAACCGTGGTCCATCCCCCATGAATGTACATGACCTTCCCCAAGACGCAGGCTGAGTGGAAGTCCCTCCCCTCTGGAACGGTCCCAGAAACCCTAGTCACAATCCATCTGTGGGCGTCAACATCAAACGCATAAAGCGTGTTGGTGGAAGTTCCATACTTATTGTTATTTCCTCCCCAGAGGTAGACGATGTCTTCAATGAGCACAGCTGTGTGGCCACAGCGACTACAGGGAACCTCAGGAGGTCGTTCTCCTGTTGTAGTCGTCACTAGGGGCAACGTCCTCCATCTCAGAGACACTGTGCTGAAGACGTACACTTTGATCTGAGGTACCCAATTACTATAGTCACCATGGTCACCTCCAAAGGTGTACACATTGTCTCCCACCGACACAGAAACACCATCGATGATACTTAGGCCTCCTTGCTGCTTCACTGTATAGCGCATTGTTTGAGAGACACTGCTGTTAATGATACTTTACCACCTTTCTAAACGTGAGTCAAATTGTACTTTCAGAAAATAGTGGTTAAAAATGTGTTTAAATATTGCTTACCTTTAACTGTTGCACCCCTACTTTATAGTTTGTCTTTGGAGAGTTGTAATTGTCACACCTGACAAGAAAATATTGTCTCCACAGGTAACCGGAAGGCTCGCCCTTATTTTCTTTCACGGAAAGCTCGCCCCCAGCAGTTCTTGTATTAATTTTACTGACGTAGGTTTAGGCATAGTTTTACTAAGGAATACCTGGTGGTGACCGTTCCAAGCTTGTTTTGGGGCAAGCGTTCTTGTATTCTCTCCACAAAACCAGGATCAGTTGGGTTTAACAGAGGACATTTCTGCTTGTAATAGCACTGTTCTCTACTCATTGTTAGACACTTGTAAGCAAACTATGTCTTGCTGAGAATAGTTTTACTAAGGAATACCTGGTGGTGACCGTTCCAAGCTTGTTTTGGGGCAAGCGTTCTTGTATTCTCTCCACAAAACCAGGATCAGTTGGGTTTAACAGAGGACATTTCTGCTTGTAATAGCACTGTTCTCTACTCATTGTTAGACACTTGTAAGCAAACTATGTCTTGCTGAGAATTAAGTTCAGTGTTGTACCCGAACGCGTTCAAAGAACGATCGTTCATGAACACGTTCATATTTTGGGCGAACGTGAACTGAACGTTCTTGTTTTCGCTTGATGAACGATATTGTCGAACGCGGTCATTCTGACGCCCGTGAACGGTGTTCGTCGGCGTTCGTCGGCCGTTCATGCGGCGGTCCGTGCCTCCGCGGTCGTCTGTCCTCTCGTCTCTCTTTTCATTCACATGCTCCAATAGCACGCACTGCACGCAGCTCCTCGTGAACGTTGATATGCGGTGCTGTCTGCATCTGCACTGTGAATCTCCTCCTCGTTACGTCTCGCAAGCCTGACTATACTTTGTCGTATGCGTGTTGCACGGCGAAAATAGCTGATCTGCAAGCTCACAACGCGTCG
>NC_137819.1:38986072-38998572 GCF_963921795.1 Nannobrachium achirus | reverse complement strand
AACCTTGAACCTGGATAAGCGCTATTATCCTTACGAGAGAAAAGGAGAGAGAGAAAGAGAGACACGGACTCCAGATTAGACATGCGATTGTTGCCGGCTAAGGTACTGCAGAGGCACACCTTATCTTGTTTACTGTTTGGCTTTTTTGGAGTCTGCCTGACGCTCACAGTTTCCATGGTAATCATGGGAGCGTTCTGCGGTGAAATATTCACCATATTCCCCTGTGCTGCGCGTGTACAAATCAATTGGAAACTGTCAATGCTCTGATTAAGTTGGTTCTTGGAACGAGCGCGCGCCGTTGTTTCTCCTCTGTCTCCGTCTCTCTCTCTCTCTCTCTCTCTCTCTCTCTCTCGCTCTCTCTCTGTCTCTCCCTTCTTCCTCTCTCGCCCTTTGCTCCCACTCAATTCTAGCTGATGGGGTCTATTAATATGAAATGTGTTTATTGTTGCTCTGAATGACTGTGTGAGAAGGTGGGCGTTCGGTGTCTTGCTCAAGGGTTAAGTCAACACACATGAGATTAAAACATTTTTATAATAATAACAATTTAGAGCTGCCAATTATTCCCTGCGTTCCCCATTTTCCCCTCCCAATTTAGTCATTATATGCCTGTTGACAAATCCCCCCCACCACACATTTCTGTGTGGTCTTGCCACTGCTGCTCACCTCTCAAAGTGAGGAGCATCACCGGGGGGACACAGCGTCGTGTTGGGGGAACGCGCGTCTCATCACAGTTCAGTCACTGGTGCAGCGACAAAGGACGGCATGGCTACCCTCCCGTGAACACGGCCAAATTGTTTTTATTTAAATGTTTTATAATTCTTTCTATCGTCGTTGTTAGGTGAAAACCTTGTATGGACATACAAGGTTTAAACTGTTTTGCATTATCATTTTAAAAATGACTTAAACTGTGCGAGGCGTTGTGTGCTTGTAGATCAGCTGTTTTCACTACTTTTGTGCGACGGCCTTGTATGATGAAGCAGGGCTTTACTTTGGGAAAGAACGTACAAATTTGAAACTTTGAGACAGTGACGATATATTTTTATCCCATGATTTTGTAACCCATTTTTCACCCGGTGTCAATTATCCAATGTAATCCTGAGCGCTACCCTCCCTCTGCCAACCTGGGGAGACAACGAACTAACCCCATGTTTCCTTCTATGCATGAGTAGTCCAAGTCGCTTCTTTTCACCTGACAGGGGGGAGCTTCTCAGCTTCCCCGGTTGGACCTAGCGCGTGGAAGGAACACGTTATTCCATCCATTTCCTTTCTCCTCCATCTCTCCAGCTGGCTGTAGGCAGTGTAGAGAACAGGATTACTACATGTTTTTTTGTTAGGGTACCTCCCCTAGGAGACATGTGGAGAACATGCAGACTCCACACAGAAAGGCCCTTTTGCCAACCCCTGCTATGACGCGGAGGAGAGAACAAGCCCCCAGCGCCCACAATGATCCCGGCGGGAATCGAACCCACGGCAAAAATGTGCTCGTATGGATGGATGCGTCTGCATGAAGCAGTTGGTGGTAAAAGTACTCAATTTCTTTAACTTGAATAAAAGTCGAAATAAAAGTCGAAATAATGCAACTCAACCAGTTAACTCATTTAATGCCAGCCTATCACCACTAGAGGGCGCCCAGTGACCAGAGAATAATGGAGATATGCTGGTAATGCATGCCCAAGCCCTGGAGCCATGACTTGCCAGAACACTTTCCTTTGAGCATGTACAGGAAGAGGATGAAGTTAGCTTGAAGTTAGCTATTGGCTACCAAACATTTTAGATTTAGATTTTCGTCAACTTAGCCATGATTAAACCTTGCACACCTAATGCATGGGAGAAGAAACAGAGAAAATGAGCTCTAAAGATCCTGGATTGCATTGGAGTGGATGGTAAATATCAGCAAATATCGGCAAATATCGTCCTCTGTAAGCAGAATTTTTTTTTTATTTTTTTATTTTTTTTTTATTAAAAAGCCGAACTAGTTCGGGATCGGCACTGTGGGATGCGATAATAAAGCCGAACTAGTTCGGGATTGGCACTCAATGAAAGTTCAGAATTCTAAATTTAATTTAATAAAAGTACAAAAGTATTTGGCATCAAAATACAGTTCCCATTAAGTAACCATTATGCATGTCCCATTTCACAGGTTTCAGAGTTTAGATAGGGCTGAAGTGGAATTTATGTTTTGTAATAATAATCCAAATCTATAAAGTAACACAAGTTTTCTAATAATTGTTGTGGAGTACAATATTTTACTCTGAGATGTAGTGTAGTAAAATTGAAAGTATAACAAATTGGAAAGTAAAATAAAGAATTAAAAAAAATTGGAATTGTACAGTACTGTAAATGTAGTTAGTTACTTTCCACAACTGCAAAGATCGCCCTCCGCGCCTGGCTTCCCTCCCGAGAACACAGCCGAAATGGGTTTGTATGGATGTGTGTGCAAGCACTGCTGTGTGTTGCTTCAAACCCCTAGTCTCCGTGGATGTGGACAGGAACTTAACCTACTGTAGTCTGCACCCCCACCCCAGTGCCCTACACACATGAGATTTAGACAAACACCTAACACTGGCTTTTATGTGGGATTCAAGCCTACAGTATGAACTCTTCCATACAGAGTTTCTTGGGCCAACCTGAAGAGAAGAGGAGAAAGGAGAAAGGAGAAAGGAGAAGAGAAGAGAAGAGAAGAGAAGAGAAGAGAAGAGAAGAGAAGAGAAGAGAAGAGAAGAGGTGTAGAGAGAGCAGAGGAGAGAACGTTCTAGAATAGAGTCAAAATGTGTAGAATAATAGGCCAAGGTGACGGAGTGGATATGAGTGTTGTCATGATGACTCAAGTCCATTACAAAATAAAGTAGAGAAAAGACTCAACGTGTATTTCACTTCCCAAACAGTGACCTGTCCCGTGAAAACAAAGCACCTCCTTTACGTTGTGTTCCTTTTCGCTCAGAAAACAGCTGCCCCACGATGTCACGGTTCGACATTAGCTAAATTAATTCCAATAATTAGCATCGCCGCGAGCATAAATATTTATTCTCTGCTCTTCGGATGTTTGAATATTAGTAATTTTAACATTTTCATTCTTGTCATGCGTTTTCTTTTTTTTTTTTATATTTCAGTGCAGTAGAATGGAGTTGAATGGTGTGGAAAGAACCAAAGTCTGGGCAGTAAAAAGATTCAAGGCCACTAGAGATACAGTACACACTATAATCCTGAGAGTTAATCCAACTCTCAGCGTGTGCAAATGTATTTGAATCAATTGAGTGGACCCTAACCCTTTTGTAACTAAGAGAGAGTACAAATGTATAACCAAATAAGCCAATACAAATGTAATCGAATGGACCATAACTTATTTGTAACTCAGAGAGTACCACTGTAATCAAACCCATTTGTAAACCCATTTGTAACTCAGAGAATACAAAAAAAATTACAAATGTAACCTAATGGACCCTAAACTACTTGAAACTCAGAGAGTACACATGTAATCGAATGGGCCATAACCCAATACTAACTCCAACAGAGTAGCCCAAAAATCTCAGAGAATACAAAAACGTAACCAAAGTGGACCCTAACCCATTTCTAACTCCAACTCTGAGTGTACAAACTTAAATGTAAACCGGTTACATAATGTACTCTCTTGGGGAGTTGAAATGAATGGTCTTCCAGTGCGACGGGAGGCCAGTGTAAGACAATAGGTACCAGTGTAACGGGAGAGAAGCCAGTCCAGGACAACAGTGTTGTACGGTGGGGACCAGTGCGGTAGAATTGAGATGAATAGTGCTGCAGTGCTGCCACTTTACCGCTCCGCTCCCATGAATCACTGGACACAATCAATGTCATAAATACCCTGAGCACACACACATGCACACACACACGCGCACGCACGCACGCACGCACGCACGCACACACACACACACACACACAAACACACACACACAGGCACACGCACGCACAGTGGCACACACGCATGCACGCACACACGCACCACACACACACACACACACACACACACACACACACACACACACACACACACACACACACACACACACACACACACACACACACACACACACACACACACACACACACACACACACACACACACAGAACAGAGGTTAGGAGAGGAGAGGAGAGGAGAGGTTAGGAGAGGAGAGGAGAGGAGAGGAGAGGAGAGGAGAGGAGAGGAGAGGAGAGGAGAGGATGAGCGTTCCACAGAAGAGGAGTGCAGAGAGTGATAGAGAGAGAGTGATAGAGAGAGCGATAGAGAGAGAGAGAGAGAGAGAGAGAGAGAGAGAGAGAGAGAGAGAGAGAGAAGGGGAAGCCAGACGGCGGTGGAGACAAATTGAGAAACACCAGGTCGTTGACACTACACACGTTTGCTCTTTTTTCCACTCAATTTTACCTCCATTAAACTTTAATGCAGCCAGGCTGGATGATGGTCTGCCCTACATGGCTAAACATGATGCAACATCATTATGAGCTGTGCCGTGTGGACCGAGGGGGGGGGGGGACACTGCACTGCACTGCAGCACGCACTCACACAACAACACTACACCATGTACACTGTACTGTACAGCAGGCTGTGACCCCCCAAAATAATCATATTTGAACTGGGGACCCCCCACCCTGCAGCATGTGAGCATGTAGATTGGCTATTTTCACAAATTCTGCCACTAATATTTGTCATGTTTGAACATAGGTACTAGAAATGTCTTTAAAGTCCTTAAATTGTCACTTTAGAAATGTGCAGATACCCCGGTATACACTTATACTGTATGTTGGTCTAAACAATGTTAACATTTAGCTAAAACGTTTAGGGAGTCGGGACCCCCCAAAATAATTTGGGGACCCCTCTGGGGGTCCCGACCCACAGGTTGAGAACCACTGCTGTACAGTACCACCGTCAGTGGTGGAAAAGGTACTCAAATATTTTAGCTGGGTAAAAGTATCAATACTGCAGTGTAGAAATACCAAGTCACCAAGTAATGGTTCACATATTACTTGAGTGAAAGAACAGAAGCATTAGTTGGCATCAAAATATACTACCGTACTTAATGTACCAAAAGTACTCGGCGGTGCAGAAGGTCCCATTTCACAAGTTTTCAGATTCATAAAAATCTTTGGAAATTAGGAAAATAGCCTACAAGCACACAACGCGCCGCACTGCGACATGTTGTAAGCTTGAAGAACGTCTATTTTCAAATGGCCTAAATTGTAATAGGCTGAAGTGATTATTGTAAGATTTGTAGCAGGGGCGTAGCCAAGTGTGGGCCTGGATAGGCCTAGGCCCACCCATTTAGTTATGGTGCCCACCCAAAAAAAAAAAAAACACGGTGCGATGAGGGGCGATGCGGCAATGTGCTATCTAGGAAGCAAAGAAAGACACCACAGTTTGATTTGATCATAGCTCAATCAATTATGAAGCGATTTCTAAAATTAAAACGTCTCCACATTGCTTGGGAAGTCCACTTCCATGACTTTCTTACTTTCTTTTGTCCCTGTAAAAATTTTAAATTTAAAATAGTCGATGTACAAGCTCGCATCTGTGCCCACCCACATTGTGCCAGGCCTAGCCAGTTGGTAAATCCTGGCAATGCCCCTGATTTGTAGCAATCTAAAACTACAAGTAACTAAAATTTACAAACACTCTGCACTCTGGAGTAGAAGAAAATTGGAAATACTCAAGTAAAGTTTAAAAAAAAAAGAACTCAAAAGTGTACTTGAGTACAATGCTTGAGTGAATGCACTTAGTTACTCTCCACCAGTGCCACCGTCAGCCATCACAATGTATAAACCCACTGCATCTCTGATGCTGCCTGTCAGCCAGGGGGGCAGCATGCCAGCCTCCCCCTGGCACCCTCACTGTGGCATCATGGGCTTTTCTCTGCAACACAACACGCAACGTCTTCTCACACACCTGCTGCTGCAAGCCTGCAGTGGTGGAAAAACTACTCACTCATTCTTTACTTACAGTAAGTAAAAGTATCTCAACTGGAATATAGAACTCTGTTACAAGTAGAAGTCCAGAAATCAAAAAAGTTAAAGTATAAAAGTATTGGCATCAAAATGTACTTATAGTACCAAAAGTTAAAGTAGAAATTGTTTGAAAATAGCAGATCTACAAGCTCAAAACAGGTCGACGCGTTGTGTGCTTGTTGATCTGCTAATTTCAAATATCCTAGGTATAAAATAGGGCTAAAGTGGTACCGCCCCTGATTTCTCACATGCCCCCGCTTCTAGCGCCACCATGAGGTTGCTTTTTGCAGAGTCTTACTGGTGTATGTTTTTTATATTATAATTTATATCTGCAAGGTAACTAGTAACTAGAGTTTTCACATAATTGTAGCGGAGTAAAAGTACAATATTTGCCTCTGAGATGTAGTGGAGTAGAAATAAAAGTATTGGAAATTGGAAATACTCCAATATAAAGTAAAAGCGCCTCAAAAGTAAATGTACTTAGTTACTTTATATGTACTTTTGTATTACTTTTATGATAAATTCAGTCACTGTATGTACATTTATGTAATTGTTTTTAGGGTATTATTACTATTATATAACTTTTTGTAACACATCTTTTTACAATATATGGATATTTAATATGGTATGAAGGGGGCTCTTCTAGAACACAATTTGTTGTTTTGAAATGATGATGATGATGGTATCTCACGGTATAGTCACAGTATTTTTTTATTTGTTCCAAGATAAATAAAGAAAGATCAAATGAAAAAAACACTGCAAGCCTGTCTACAACACAGAACATCTTCTACACATACCTACTGCTGCAAGCCCATCTCCACCGCGTGTTCACCCTCCTACGCACGTCCACCTCTCTTGTTAGAACAAAAGTACTGCCAATTCTGGTCATTTCTTGCATTTATTAAGCACTCGAAGGGGGATTTCGCTTAAAAACAATGCTGGAGTCATGTTAACTAATACAAACTACTACAGTGTCTACTCAAGAGTTTGAAAAAAAGGTGACGAGCTGGGCAATACAACTTTTCTTTTTCTTTCACTTTGAAACCTCAAGCTCAGAATAGCGACTCCAGTGTTAATGTGATTATAAGGAACCAAACCACAGAGTGGAAAACCTGCAACCTTGGACATGTTCACGTGAGGAGTCGAGGACACACGCCAGCAGCACTGACTGTATGAGTCAACCCGCGCCACTTTGATGGAAATCCCAGGAGGACTATATGGACTATAAGCATCTCTGTTGCAATGAGGAGTTCCTCTTCCTCAAACAATATTTTCTCATTGTCTCAGGCTAAAAAATCTATATCCTGGCATTCTTCGCTGCCCAGGCGGTGATTGATTTTTATTGTGCGCCAGATCTACAAGCTCACATTGCGACATGTCAACGCAATCCTTATTGGCGGGAGCTGAAAGCTGTGCCCACGATAGGATAAAAAAAGTGATGATCTACAGTATATTATATCATTTACAAGCTGTTCCACTTGCTTTGGTTCTGTGAATTCAAAATGTGTATTTGATTGATAACCCCATACATAAATCCACTAGGTCTACCTCTCACAACTGCCTGGGTAGAGGGGAGTTCATAAATAGCCTTGATGGGGTGGAAATGGTCTTTTTATATATCCCTTTTACTGAGTGCATTAAGATATTTGGCAGCTACCTGTTGCCAAGGATGGGACTGGGTGGTGACTGCTTTGTGCGACACAAAAGCGGTCACACACGTGCGTGCGTGCGTGCATGCATGCATGCACACCACGCGCACACACACACACGCACACACGCACACACGCACACACACACACACACACACACACACACACACACACACACACACACACACACACACGCACACATGCACATGCACGCAAAGTAACCGTTTCTAATCACAGGCTAAGCTTTGCACCATTTGGTAATGTTTTGTCAGGGAACACAACTAGACCGCCGTGAATGAGAGACGGGCCAAAAAGACGGAGGGATGGAAGGAGACGGATGAGGGGAGTGACGGAGGGAGAGAACAGAGAAATGGAGCGAGAGAGAGGGACAGAGGGAGGGGCGGGGAGACGAGAGGGAGCGGTACAAAGAATGAGAGAAGAGGGGTGTGGAAAAAAAGAAATTCAGGGAAGGAGAGCCACACTGTATAGGGATTGATGGATGGATGGAGGGAGAGCGGAGGAAACGGGTGAAATTGAAGAAGAGAGAGATAGAGAGAGAGGGAGAGAGGGAGAGATGGAGAGGAGAAGAAGAGAGTAATGGTGTTTCGGGCTCGGAATCCCAATAAACGCAGAGCGTCTCATCTCACGGTGAATTGGAATGGGAGGCTGAATTAATTTAAAGCTCATCGTGGACTGCCCTCTAATTCCTTATCAGTTCTGCACGGAGACAACAGACGTAATCGCATTAGAGGCGCTCTGCCTGACGCACACACACACACACACACACACACACACACACACACACACACACACACACACACACACACACACACACACACACACACACACACACACACACACACACACACACACACACACACACACACACACACACTGACTGACTGAACACACAGGAGACACGTCAGTCAGAGACACACAATACACGCTATGATACACTTGCGCGTTGTGCACACAAACATATTACATGCACACACCGTTACACATGCTTAAAAACACAAAACAAAACGCACGCTTAAAACACATAACACGTTAATAGGACAGAGAGTTAAAGCTAATACATGCGCACATACTGTACCAAGTGCACGTGCGCCCGCGGGCGTGCCAGCGCGAGCGTGCATACACGCACGCACGCACACAGGCGCACACGCACAGACTTTCACAGTGTGCTCTCTTGTCTGCTGGGTTTTTATAGTCTAGGGTACGTTTGTACCTATGAGCACATTGCAAAACACACGCGCGTGCACACACTCACACACTCTCACACACACACACACACACACACACACACACACACACACACACACACACACACACACACACACACACACACACACACACACACACACACACACACACACACACACGCAAACACTCACACACACACTCACACACACAGCATGAAAACACAGAGGCAAGGGCAGACAGACAAACACAACTGTAAAACAAGCCGAGGCATCGTGCAAAAACAGTCTTAATTATTATGTTATTTATTTATTTATTCATTTAGAGTAGCCAATTATTTTTTGTACCCCTCCCCAATTTAGTCGTTATGCCAATTAATTCCTCCCTCGACACACATTTCGGTGTGTTGCCACTAGCTGTTGTCACCCTATCGGCTCACCTGCCAGAGAGGGGCTCCCACCGGGAGGATGTACTGTTGTCACCCTACCGGTTCACCTGCCAGAGAGGAGCCCCCACCGGGAGGATGTACTGTTATCACCCTATCGGTTCACCTGCCAGAGGAGCCCCCACCGGGAGGATGTACTGTTATCACCCTATCGGTTCACCTGCCAGAGAGGAGCCCCCACCGGGAGAATGTACTGTTGTCACCCTACCGGTTCACCTGCCAGAGAGGAGCCCCCACCGGGAGGATGTACTGTTATCACCCTATCGGTTCACCTGCCAGAGAGGAGCCCCCACCGGGAGGATGTACTGTTGTCACCCTACCGGTTCACCTGCCAGAGAGGAGCCCCCACCGGGAGGATGTACTGTTATCACCCTATCGGTTCACCTGCCAGAGGAGCCCCCACCGGGAGGATGTACTGTTGTCACCCTATCGGTTCACCTGCCAGAGAGGAGCCCCCACCGGGAGGATGTACTGTTGTTACCCTACCGGCTCACCTGCCAGAGAGGAGCCCCCACCGGGAGGATGCAGCGGCGCACCTCTTCCAACCCACTCCTCCCGCCCAACACTCCCTGCTGACAGGTGGCGCCAGAGAGCCCGCAGGGGTAACGTGGCATTCATGCGGTGACAAATATCACCATCCCCCGGCCGGCCTCCCTCCTCTGAACACGGGCCTATTGTGTTTGTATACAGAGTAGACGCTTGAAAACCCCGGAGACTTCATTTAATGCTGAGGGTGTAATGTATCCGTACTGCAATTATCCAATATATATGTGCATATACAGAAGGTTACGGATGCAAAAACTTGAGGCACACGCACACACGTGCGTGCGCGTGCGTATAAATGCTCAATGCTCAATCACTCTCTCTCTCTCTCTCAGAGCTTGAGGAGCTTTGGGTGTAGTTACCTTGTAAGGAAAAAGGGCTCATGGGAAGATATGTGTCTAGCTGTTGACGTTGGCTGGGCTATGGAGAGAGGCTTTAAGACTCTGGCCCTCTCATTCACTTACACACACACACTCACGCACGCACACCCACACATACCCCACTCCCCAGGCCCAGTAAAAACAGGGTCTGTTTGAAATTCCACACTTTGTAGAATAATTCACATTGCTTATTACTAATGCACTTACGTTGCACTTGCTGAATAGGTAAAAATCCATTCTCCAATCCAATTAAGTTTGATGTGAGTTTGCATGCAAGTTGTTTTAATTTTTTATCAATTTGTGAAATGAAATACTGTACATTTCAGCTCTGCTATTGTTTTTTCTTTCTTTTCTTTTTTTACCTGTACGCCTAAATAATTCCCATACCATCTTTGCGTTTGAATTTTAATGTATTTTTCCACTTTATTTTTCTTGAGTACATAAGCAATATAAATAGATAATATATTTGATTTTTAGCATTTTCTACCAAGCAAAAAGAAGGGGCCAACTGGGCTGTATTTCGAAATGGTTCAAAGTAAAAACAACGAGGGGTACTGTATAGAAGGGCCCCCAGCATTTTTAAGCAGGTTACACACAAACTTAACCATATTAGATTGTCATTAAAGTCCCTCTAAACCAATTCCAATTTTCCTTCAATTCCGACTAACAGGTAACCAGTTGGAAACACAATCTAGCGTTCTGACAATGCATGAAATCATCCCATTTCACTATGAGCCAGCAAAACAGCGAGGGAATGCATTTGCAATTAACCACAAGTTTTTTTCATTTCTGTTTTTGATTTTCCAGTGTGTATTTCAACGGCCTTTGGAGGTTGTTCTCCTAACTCTCATCAGCACAGACTGTATTTTTCCGCCTCCTCCTCCTTGTCTCCCGTTGAAGGTTTCCGACACAACTCCTAATGCACATTTACATAATGCTTTTCATTAAAGTGAAGTTAGATCAAATCACCCAGCGTCCCAAACCACATTTCCTCTCAAAGCCAGTAGGATTTGGAAGTCAAGTAAAACAGCACGATCTGATTTAGGATTTCAGACGTTGTGTTGAAGGCAGAGCCCCTGGAGAAGGAGCATCTCATTTTCGAGGGGGGTCCCATAAAAACATGAACTGCAGACATCGATATGTGCAATACAAGTGTACAGTACGCGATAATGGAGTCTGTAGGATACGGAGGTGAATAAATTAGAATCCGCGGCTTGTGATTGGCTCTAGCGGAGGCCGGGGCCGCTGTATTCACTTGGAACGTGCAGTCGAGGGGCTGAAGATTTACTATTCTGTCCATAACGGCACATAACTCGGTAACGGCGCTGAGTCGGCTCATATGACCTTCGCAGCGCTCGATGCGGCTGACTCGCTCGGCGATGTCTCACGTGGCTCAAGGTCGCCTGAGATGGCACGCCTCCATCATCATCACAGAAAACAAGCGCTCCTTCCGCACGCGTCTCCTACGGATTCCAAAATAGCGTACCGTACAGATACATTCAGATAGCTTGCTCACCCTCTCCCTCCCACCCCACCAACCATCACACACTCAGCTGTTGAGCAACAGAAGAGAAAGAAGGGCACAGTGCAAATACATCAGTGTGTACTACAGTATGTCCCCGCAGGTACAGTCAATTTAGCGTAGACTTAGGCATAAACAAGGTGACATCAAGATGTGAATAAAGGGAAGTCTTGAAGCGACAGAGAGATGAAATGGATTTAAGACATAGAGGAAGATCATTCCAATCAGATGGAGCTTTGTAGCAGAGACCTTCGTCCAACCTCTTTAGTGATATTTGGTTCATCGATTAAAGCAAGGACATTGCAGAGGTGTCTTAGTGGATATGATGAAGTATATTCAACCAAATACTGTTTCAAATAAGAAGAGCAACTAAAATGAGTGTAGAAACTAAAGATGTGCTCTGTAGTCATCGGTGTGGGGGAGTGTAGTGTACATACACATATAAAACATTATACACAAATCAAAAGTGCATGCTCACATTCTCACGCGCGTTCCGAGTTCCGACAAAGAACTTACATCTATCTATGGGCGGCCGAGCTTCTAGTTGTATAAATGGGCAACACACACATCAAACACACACACAAATTGCTACTACGCCGCCTATGAGAACCTTCAAGGGGGAGGGCGGGAAATATCAAGTTAATCTCATGAACTCTGCTCCCCAATAACGACTGTTCGGTAAATACAGGCCCAATTAAAACTCTGCTGCCCTCGCTGTGGTTCTGTGCGTCGTCCAGAAACACTCCTTGGCAGCCGGCACGTTTTAACCATGAGATGAATGACTAAGT
>NC_137819.1:38978572-38981072 GCF_963921795.1 Nannobrachium achirus | reverse complement strand
CTGACACCTTTTAGCTCGCTTCCCCCTCCTCTCTGTGTCTGTCTATCCCAGGCTCTCGCTCTCTCTCACACACACACACACACACAAATGCACGCACGAACACGGCGGGACTAAGACCACAGATTGAAAAAACATTTTTTTGCTTATTTATCGACGTCTCGGAGAGAAAGACGTGGATGAAATAAACAAATAAGTGCTCCCTCCTCCGACAGCACGTACAGAACTAAAAAAGGTTAAATGAATAATTTTAAATAAACACACACACACACACACCCACCCACACACCCACACACACACATACACACACACACACACACACACACACACACACACACACACACACACACACACACAGAAACCCCCCCCCCCCACACACACACACACACACACACACAACAATAACACAACTGCGCATTTGAAACGAGACTGCAACCACACAGTGGGACGCACACCAAATTCAGACAAAGGGATGTAGATTACAAGTCTGTGTGTGTGTGTGTGTGTGTGTGTGTGTGTGTGTGTGTGTGTGTGTGTGTGTGTGTGTGTGTGCACGCATGTTTGTGTGTTTTGTGTGTGTGTGTGTGTGTGTGTGTGTGTGTGTGTGTGTGTGTGTGTGTGTGTACACATCCCTCCCGTGCATATATGCGCAGCGCCCTGCTGGGACCCTACAGTGGGTTTCTCACATGCAGACTCCATCTCGACACACACGCGCGCGCATGCACGCACACACCCTCATGGTCGCTCGCTTGCTCTGTGAGCACACATTCAAATAGGCCGAGTTGAAAGTCGGCAGCCAAGCAGAGAAAATAGTTTGGCTGCACATTCTGTACTGCTTGTTTAAGCCCCAAACTGCCAAATTCTCTCTCTCTCTCTGTCTCTGTGCGTCTCGCTCTTTCTCTGTGCGTTGAACTCTGTTTCTGCTTTTCAAACAGTTTTGTCTCTTGTTCTCCAGCTATATCGTTGGCCCTCGTCTCTCTGGGTGTAGAGCCCCCCACCCCCTCTCTCTTTCTCTCTCCCTCTCCCTCTCTCTCTCTCTCTCTAGGTATCCATTCTCCGATTATTTCCCTCTCAAGTTTTACCTCCATCGCTGGGTATTTTTCATCCTCTCTCGCTCTGTTTACACTCGCGGGTCTCCCTCTCTCTCTCCCTTGTTCTCATCACACACACACACACACACACACACACACACACACACACACACACACACACACACACACACACACACAGAAAGTTCTTCCTTTCCCTTTGATTCTTGCACACTGCCTCCATAACCCTCACTCAGTCACAAGCACATGCACGCACGCGCGCGCACCCCCCCCCCCCCCACCCCCCACCCCCCAATGTGGACAAAGCGTCCATTGAGCTGGCGTTCTGGTCAAGTGGCAGAGCTCGGAGGTTGAACTCTAAACAATGAGACATCAAGCGGTTTTTATGTTTGGCTGAGCTGCGTTTTACAATAGAATAGGAGCTTCATTGTGGACACATGGAAATGTGTCTTCTTTGTAACGTAATGTAAAATTAGGAACAGACGAGATACGGGTGTACGCTCACACTGCTGCAGCATAGAAACCGGGACAAACACATGGCAGCAGAACGTCCACGTGTGTGTGTGTGTGTGTGTGTGTGTGTGTGTGTATTATTGCGCCTTCCTTGTGTTTTCAACTTCTGATTGCTGACTTAAATGTTTATTGTGGGATAACCTTGTAATATAATCAATAATACTACCCCGTAATTGCTGGACTATAAGCCGCACCTGAATATAAGCCGCACCTGCTAAATTTAGAACAAAAAACTAATGTTTACATATATAAGCCGCACCTGACTATAAGCCGCAGGTGTCCTTATTGCTTTCCACTAGAGCACCCCTGGTGGCCGTTAGCTGTAAAAATCTATATATAAATCCTTGTTAAAGACCATTGTAAAGCTAATTAACTGGCCGTTAGCTGTAAAAATCTTTATATAAGCCGCACCGTTGTATAAGCCGCAGGGTCCAAAACATGGGAAAAAAGCCGCGGCTTATAGTCCGGCAATTACGGTATATAAAACAAAGATATGTCTTCAAGATTATTAAAGAATATTTTTCCAATAGTGGAATCCATTCTTACCCACTATAGCCCTTGTAAGAAACTACAATAAGTAAAATGAATAATTTTAACTAAACCACACACACATCAACAACAAAAACAGATTGAAACTGCCCATTTGAAAGGAGACTGCAATCACAGTGGGACGCAGACCAAATGTCTCATTATCCAAATAAACCCCTTGAACCCAAAATGGCTGTTATTATGAAAGCATGTAGGCCTTCTACTGTCAGACTGTGCTGCAATGTGAGTGTGAGTACAGCAGGTGTGTGTGTGTGTGTGTGTGTGTGTGTGTGTGTGTGTGTGTGTGTGTGTGTGTGTGTGTGTGTGTGTGTGTGTGTGTGTGTGTGTGTGCGTGCGTGCGTGCGTGTGTGTGTGCGTGTGCATGCGTGCGTCTAGACAATGGGGGTGCCTGG
>NC_137819.1:38946072-38973572 GCF_963921795.1 Nannobrachium achirus | reverse complement strand
CCAGACACCAGATGGGTCCTAATTTTCTCCCGAAATCAACAAACAGAAAAGCTTTTCAAACATTCAGACCTAATTAGAATACAGACCATGGCAAACTAGAGTTGTCATTATTTGAGCCACGTGGCGTCATCCACTGACCTTGACCCTTTGACTTAACAAATTACTCCGCTTGATGTCAGATATCGAGATAAGAGTAATGAATGAGAGCATTTATCACCTGGGATTTGGGGTATCATATTCGTAATGAATTGTGATATATACATATGGGTCAGTGACGTGACGCCCCAAAAAATGTGTTTTTAAAAAAACTTTAAATTGCAGGCATAAAAGTTATTTACTTTTGTTCTACTCACTCTCAACCTTATGGAAATACATTTTGTTTTTAGATATGTTATTGGAATCAGACTTTATTCAGCAGTTTGTTGTACTTGTGCCTAAAATCGTCATATGGTGTGACATGAAAATAATTGTTCATAAAATGAAAATGGAGTACATCTTTCTTAAGTTACTCACTTTATCAAAGTCCTTTATCATAACTAACCAGTGATCCACTATAGTTTTTTGAAAATTAATTATATCTGTATATTTTTTTCATAATCGACACTCTGTGTGAGGCCCATGTTCATGATCTTACAACATATTTTAAATGTATTCTGTCAAAACTTTCTCTAAAATTACACAAATATTTGTGACTCTTCCTGATAATATTCTCTATGTAATCCATAAACATTTTTTTGGTTTAATCATTAATAAAGGTATGATTTCTCACTATTTGGAATGTCACACCAAATGATTTAGTGTCACACCGTATGATCATATCTTCATGTGTCAAAGCAAACTGTGTTTTAACCTACCTATTAGTGAGTACTGAACTTTACTGATTGATTAAACAATTACCCAGGATAACATGGCCTTAATATTTCTGAACAGGATATTATTGTAGGGCTTTAACATGGGATAAGAAAGAATTGTAGTAGTAGATGGATGATGAGGATGTGCACAGGAATGCTACGCACACCTAAGTCTTCTGCCGGCCCACGGCAGAAGGATCCTAAAGGGACAATAAGGCGCATAGCCACACTTGGAGCCAAGGCATTGAAGGCAACATTTTATTAACACCAATTAGTGGAAACAGAACTCAGCATTCAGGTAAATTGCTTTTTTCCGAAGTCTCCTGAACTTGAACACAGCATTTTGTGTTGAACAAATGTAATTAGGAATCATGACATTACACCACATCTCCACTAGCTAAAGAGTGCTGGGTTGCGCAACTCTTAAAATAGCTGATCTACAAGCTCTCGCAGCACAACGTGTTGAGAGCTTGTAGATCAGCTATTTTCGCTAGTTTTGTCTCGGGTCCTACCTTAACACTGTCCACTGTCCAGTCCAGTGAGTGAAAGTACAAAAGTATTAGATCAGATTAGATTATACATTTAGACTGTATTGTACATCAGCCAGTCGTATTTGGTGAGGGTAGCAAACCGGCTGCCTTGTTGCGGTTCTGCTATGCCACAGACAACCTCCTGCTCTTCGTAGAAAATGCAGTCTCGCCCCTTTGGCTCCTCTCTCCTTGCTGGGTCATTGTTTAGTTTCTCCCTGTACTTTCTCGTTCTCTCAGCACTTGTCATTTTCCAGCTGACAAAAGAAAATGGAATGTATAGTTTAAGACAAAGAGAAAATATTGTTTAGATTGAAACAATATGTTAAGGTTTCTGTGAAGGGGTTTCTGCTCTGTCTGATGAATTTGAAGTATCACTGAATGAAGCTAAATTTCATTTTATGTAAAAATGTTTAAAACAAATGTTTAAATGTACAAAAGAAACATGGAACTTTGTTATTTGTTGTTATATCTGTAGTTAAATACAGTATAAATCATATGGTGTGACAGTCAAGTCATATGGTGTGACAAGCAGACCTGTCACACCATATGATTAAGTGTCACACCATATTACTGTTTTCTCCATTTAGGTTTACCTTGAGGCTACTATGTACACATTAGCATGCTAACAGCATGCTAGCTATAACAAAGCAGCCTAGATCTACATGGAAATATGACCAAAACGTCAAATAACTTAAGCTTTTTTTAAAGAAAAGGTGTCACACCAAAAGACATCCAGAATGGTGAGTTTGTCAACGTTTCAACAAGATGGCATTTCATGAAAATGTTAAAATCATAACTCACCTCAGACACCTGTCTTGCAGTTGTGCTGGGAGTGCTGAATAGCCTTACAGAAGAAGGACCTCTCTAGCCAATAGGTGTCCAAATAATTGCCTGTTTAATTTTTCCAAACTAGTGTCACACCAAATGATTTTGGGTTGGGGGACAAAATGTTTTTGATCAGAAATGACTGAAAACATTATGCTTTGACTTTGAAAAGATATAGGCTCAAAATATACATTCTTTTTAGCCTAAATTCATTTTCAAATGATTTTTAGCAATTATTTTTCTTAGTTTTATTCAAGTTCCCACTTTGAGAAACAAGGTCAGGACAGTCACACCATATGAGTTTTGCCATGTTTGGTTGAAGATTCTGAAGAAATGAGGAATGAAATGTTTTAATCTTGAGTAAGTTCACATAAAGCTTAATGTCCTGCACAATATTCAGAAGGTTTTTGACAAATATATTTTTTATTTATACATGTTTGACACCGAGGACAGCGAAAACGTTACGTCACGTCACCCACCCATATACAGCATAACAGATCTACAAGCTCATAAAGCATCGTTGGAATGTGACGTGTAGTGAGCAGCTATTTCTAAGGGAATTAATGCATTGAAGTCAAAGAAGGCTATTCCACTATCTCCCCAATGCTATATAGTCTGAAACTATCAATATGGTTTTTATATGCTTGGATCTGTATTGATATTAGGAGGATACATTTGGGCGACTGTAAAGATGAAATGGAAGTGGGGAGGAGGCGTCACAATCCTCTTTATCCTCTGATCATTCTCAGAGCTTCCGTTGCTCCAGACAGTCTGATGGAAGCTGTGGGAGGCAAAACACCAGTCTGGCTGCACAGACTGATGAAAGCTGGCTGGACAAGCGTCTGTTGAATAACGTGTTTTTTTTATTCATTTTCTTTATTTTATTTTTTATGTGTACTAGGTCACAATTATTACAGAATCTAAGTCTAATCACAATTATTTGACATAATCGCAATTATTTTTCATAATCGTCATAATCATATCCATGTTGAAAAATGTTTATTTATTTTTTGTCAAAAATAGTGGAAATAGCTGGAAATAGCAGATCTACAAGCTCACAACGTGTCGCATCGCGACACGTTGTGAGCTTGTAGATCGGCTATTTCCACTATCAATGTTATTTTTTAAGTATAAAGTTGTCAAATATGTCAGTAATTTCTTTGTATATTTAGGTTATGTGTCATATCTACCATGTGCAACTTCAAAGCCTAAAAGCCAAACAGAAATGTAATTGTCAATGACAAAGACACAATTAAATCGTTAATCGCAATTATTTGAGTGACAATTAATCGTCATGTAAAATGTCATAATCGCGACAGCCCTAATGTGCACAAAATAATCATTTTATTGAGACAAACTAAAGAGCAAAGAGCACATTTTTGTGTGCACATAAAGAGATCAGGAACCTATTTATTTATTGTGTTTCCCAGAACAGATTATTTGACAAAGGACGCAGTCAATCAAAGATAGCGTGTATTCACAGACACCTTGCCCACCCGGCTCTCATTGACTTCAATGCATTTCATCAAACTTCCAGCTCCAGTTTGGCTCCCCAGTGCTTAGACTAGAGATTGAAGGTGTTGTGCTGCTGTGTGACCGCTCCCTCTTCAATATACTCCTCGGTCATGGCTGAAGGACGGAGGAGGGAGGGAGGGAGGGAGGAAGGAAGCGAGGAGGCGTAAAATTGACTATTGAGAAGAACCCACCAGGCCACCACGGTGTGTTGAGTCACTGCATGGGGACACAATTAAATCACGCACGCTTATGCACGCACGCACGCACGCACGCACGCGCACACACACTGTCTAGTGTTGCCTGTCTAGTGGCATATGTATATGACTCTAAAAAACAATTTGGAGTCATATACATATTCCTCTAGACAGGCAACACAAGGCCGGTTTTCACTTCCCAAACCAGACACAAACTATTTGAAGCGTATAGTAGAATACAGAGAAATGGAAACTTGGAATACTTTGCCACTGCCAATGACCAACTGACAATAAAGAAACTCCTGGGGAAATATCTGTTTTAGGATGTATTGGAACGTTTAATGCTTTTTAATTAGTTTTATATATGTTTATACACTTATTTTGTATGATTGATTAAATGTGTGTATGTTTCAAATGTATGTTTTTAAATGTATGTACTGCTTTTATATGAGGACCCCAGGACTAGCTGTGCTTTAGGGCACAGCTAGCACATAGCTATTTTTTATGGAGAATGGAATGGAGTGTTATTGTTTTCAGAAACCCGGAAATGGCAAGAAACCAATCCATTCCCACTGAAAAGCAGAATCCACCTTCATAGGTAGATTTAAACTTTGAAGTCAGAGAACGTCATAAAAAGGGCAAAAATAGCTGATCTACAAGCTCACTGTTCTGCCAATCCACTGGAAATCTACTGTCTTGCCAATGGCAGGACGTGTGAAGTGTTGAAGTGGCACATCGGTAGCAGTTGGTGCCTTACATTAAAAATCATGAAAATAGCAGATCTAAAAGCTCACAACGCTTGTAGTAAAGCTATTTTCATAATGGTTTGCCTCTTTCTTATATCATTTGACAATTTGCCCAACGTTTCACCAGTTTTAATACTATAGTTGTTGATTAATTTTGATGCAGTAATGGTATTTTTTTCTCTTCTTTTATTTAGGTATTAAAAAGGTCTTAAATTGTCACTTCATTGTCATCTAGGGACCCCCAAAAAATAATGTGGGGGGTCCCGACCCACAGGTTGAGAACCACTGGACTAATACATTGATGTGTGAGTAGCAGTAGTAGTAGTAGTAGGAAGCGGTGCCCAGTATAACTTGAAGCTGTTGTTGTTGCTCAACATGCCATTCATTTCTGCTAAACGCCTTCACAGCCATGCTGCCACTCCTCTGGGCCTTACAAACTCTCACTCTCACTCACTCTTACAGCACACGCGCACACGCACGCACGCACGCACACACACAATAAGCACAATAAAATCCACCGAGGAATCCCTCACAACATCTTGTCATACTAGAGAGAGAGAGAGACAGAGAGTAGGGTTATGGCCCCAAGAACTACTTAGAACACATTGCCTTTATGTGAGAGCTTTGAGATAGGCACACACACACACACACACACACACACACACACACACACACACACACACACACACACACACACACACACACACACACACACACACACACACACACACACACACACACACACACACACACACACACGAGAAAATGTACTGTACACTTGGGTCCACACCTACACTAAAATACAGTGTCGACTCTGAGATAGTAATGAAAAAGAATAAAAAAACTAGAGTTGTATAGCAGAATCGTAAAAGCTGCCGATATACAGCCTAGAATGCTGGCATTGGTATCGGCGAGTATGCCAGTCAATGCCACGGTATGGTATTGTCTTCGTCTCCAATACCATACCATGTAAATGATGATTTTTCATATTTTGAATACTTCAGTTGATGTTGCACTACTGTTTTATTAATGTTATTCTAACTCTTACTATTATTTTATGAATGGAATTTTGATCAGTGGTTCTCAAAACCTTTGTCCACGACCCCTAAACTCTGAGAGTGTACGAATAGAATGAAACAGACCTGTAAGGGTCCAATTGGTTTATCATTATAACGTGTATTAAAATGGAACGTGTGATATGGTGCGAGTTCTATTCTGTTTTCATGATCCTTATCTTAAAGGAGTAGTTCTCACAAAAAAGAATATATATGTCAACGTTAGATCGAGAAGCGGTTAGATCGAGAAACGGAGCGCATTTTAGAGATGATTTAAACTAGTGAAAATATCCGATCTACAAGGACACACCGCCTCGCACCGCGGGCGTTGTGTGCTTGTAGATCTGCTATTTTCACTAGTTCTGTGTGACAGTTTTGTATGATGAAGCAAAGCTTTACTTTATGAAAATATTTGAAACTTACTGACAGAAGTTTATCGTCACTGACAGTGACAATATACTTTTTTTCTATCGATTACACACCCCATGAAATCTTGAATTAATGGAGACTTGTTTTTCTTTTTGACTCCTGAGGCAATAATTTGATAAGCGGCGGAGGAGTCTCCTACTGACCGATGATGACCCTGGTCATCATTATTAGGAATGAAACAAAAGCAATGCAAATGCAAGGCTTTGTGGGGTGTAATTGATAGAAAATAACTCCTTTTTTGGGTGAACTACTCCTTTAACTCAACTCAGAGAGTGTATGAATGGAACCAAATGGACTGAATGAATGGTTTGTTCACTCTCTGATGCTCTCTCTCTCTCAGAGGACTAATGGATACATTAACAGAGTGTACCTCTGATGTCTAGTTAGAGCTAAATTGATTTGTGCCTCAGCGGTCTATTGTATTTACTTGTTGTAACGCAGGTATGTTTTTAATCCATTATGATGTTAATTGCTGGGGACTTCAGTTCGAGTGGCTGGAGTGACATACTGTAGTCAGTCTGGTTCGTGGTGTTTTGTCCGGACCACATGTCCGCCGAACTCGTGAAATATCCTGCATCTTGGCCAGTGCACACTTGTTAAAGAGATTGATTGATTGATTGATTGATTGATTGATTGATTGATTAAATACTTTATTAGTCAGAAATGTAAACAGCACTTCGTACAGTCAGACATTAAGGCTAGAAAGGATACACACAAAACAAAAAAAGTCTTGGGGGCTTTTTTCCATTGTGGTCTTTTTGGTAAATAAATGGTAAATGGTGCATTTACATAGCGTCTTTATCCAAGGCGCTTTACAGAGATTGTGCATTACATTCACCCATTCACACACACATTCATACACCGATGGCGGAGGAAACCATGCAAGGCACCAACCTGCTCACCGGGAGCAACTATGGGTTCAGAGTCTTGCTCAAGGACTCTTGGACACTAACTCTGAGGGAGCCCGGGATCCAACTGGGAATCCTTCGGGAACCCTCCGTGTTCTAATGCCGGTTCCTCTAACCCTGAGCCACTGCCGCCCCTTTGTATTCCATTCATCAACATAGCATAAAAAATAGCACAATAATACATGCCATCAACAAATACAAAAAACTACATGTACAAAGAAACAGAGAAAAGTGGCAAAACGACAGCAGTGAATGAGACCTCCTTTCGACCCCTTGTGGTCTCCTGATATCTTTTTTAGGATAGTTCTGAAAGAAAGAAACTCTCTTCTCGATGTATTTTCTACTGGTGAAATGAAAGGTTATAACTAAAAGCCATCAGCATCTAGTAGTACAAAACCAAGCCCACTGCACCACCAGCACACCTCCTCCACATAAACACTATAACACATGGAAGCACTTTAGAAGTCCTTGTGGTTATTAACACGGGAGGGAGGGATAGTACGCGGGAAGCAGCATCTGCCTCACACACACACACACACACACACACACACACACACACACACACACACACACACACACACACACACACACACACACACACACACACACACACACACACACACACACACACACACAACACACACACACACACACACACACACACACACACACACACACACAGAAACACAGAGGAAATGTTTACGTCGTCGAACAAGACCAAACGGGGACGTTCCGCTCTGATAGCACCACGTGTCCCATGTAGAGACGTTTCCTCTGCAGCATTTTACTGCAATGATTACAGTAACATGCGGCCTCATTTATATTGCAGGTTGCTTCCACTGACGTACGGTACACACAAGCGCCATCACATGCGCAGTGATGTTACTAGGTTTTCAATGTAATGGGTCCCGGGACCCACAGGTGGTCATTCAAATGGGTCCCAGAAAAGTTTTATGAGTCCTCAATACAATGTTTTCGAGCGCTGTGAGCTTGTAGATCGGCTATTTTCAAAATGTTTGCCTATTTCTTATATTTATTTTACAATTTGGCTAATGTTTGAAGTTAGAACTAGGATTTCTAAATACACTAGGCTACAGACACCCATTTAATTATATTTATATCACTGGGACCCAATTTATTAAATGTAAAAATACTAGAGTACAAATGGAACAGGTCCATTTGGTTCCATTTGTTCACCGAGTTACAGACCCATAAAGTTCTATTTGGTTCCTAACTATCATTTATCTGGGGACCCCCTGGAACTCCCTCAAGGACCCAGGACCCCACTTTGAGAACCACTAGTGAAAATAGTTTTTAGCTGTTCCAGGTTTAACTGATAATACATCTTTACAGTGTTTATCTTACACAATACATTAAAAAACGAATTAAACTATCTAAACTAATATAGCAACTTAAGTAGAAGAAGTAAATTATTTTAACATGGACTCCAATGGAGGCGCATCCCCGGGACCCCAGGACCATGACATGAATGAGTCCCTGGGCGACTTGAATGAGTTTTTGATGCGGGATGCGCACGTAATGACATCACTGCATGCGTACAGGTATTCCAACACACACATACGCAAGCTGGACATGCGTGCATGTATAAAATATGCTGAATAGTGCACTGCCAAGTCACTTTGCTTGAAAGTATCTGGCAGAAATGCACAGCGCCAGTGGTGTAAAGTAACTAAGTACATTTACTTAAGTAAAGTATTTTGAGGTATTTGTACTTTACTTGATTATTTCCAATTTCCAATACTGTTACTTCTACTCCACTACATCTCGGATCCACTACAATATTTTGAAAACTTTAGTTACCGTACTAGTTACTTTGCAGATATAAATTATAATTACATTAGCCTTATTTTATCCCTTGGCTATTTGAAAATAGCCGATCTACAAGCTCACAACGCTTTGCATATACGTACAATATACACAAAGACTTGCTATAGATCTTGCAGGACTAATGCAGGATGAACAGATTACCAGGCTTGCTGAAACAAATTGAACATGGCTTAATATTATACAGATGTAGTGTTCCGACATCCTGTTGTGTGTTATTATTGCCACTACTGGAATGAACACACACACACACACACTAGGGATGGGACGATACGAGATATTATCGTGATAAAAAAAAAACACTTTGGTCACAATAATCGGGGTCCGATCAATATGCTGACGGGCCGTTGTTCCGACTAGGGTCGGCAGGTTAGTATTATCACCGGCGTCGGCAGGTTAGATACTCAGTGTCACGGTTTCTGATGTTATGGTTAGGGAAGACTAGCAGGAAGACTAGCTGTCGCTCAGGCATCAGCTCAGGCATCAGCTAATGGGGATCCATTCAATAAACAATAAACAATGGTTAGGGTTAGGTTAAGGCATAGTTTTACTGAGGTTAGGGTTAGGGTTAAGGTTAGGTTTAGTTTGTCGGCATAGCGGCCCGTAGGCATATTGACGCAGACCCACAATAATCGTGATATGACATTTACATATTGCCCCATCCCTAACACACACACGCACGCCTGCACGCAAACACACACACAGTGTCTCTCTCTCACAGTACAGACATATAATATTGTACAGATGATAATGTACATGTGCTACAATTTACTGTACATACTATGATTGTCGCTGCCACTAGTGGTGCGAGCGAGTGCACACACACACACACACACACACACACACACACACACACACACACACACACACACACACACACACACACACACACACACACACACACACACACACACACACACACACACAGCATACAATATGAAATCACACACCACATTAGTACGAATCACCACATACAGTCATGCACGAAAGCATGCACACAAGCACAAGCACAGACACACAGGCACACAACACATTAATACCAATTGCCACGTTTATGTATGCTCACAAGCAAGCATGCATGCATGCAAGCACAAGCACACAAGCACACACACACACACACACACACACACACCACATTAATACAAATCACCACATGCACACAAGCACAAACACCCACGTTACAGACACACAGACACTTGTGCACACATCACAAGGTGCCGCAGAGAAGATCATGCGGAATTAATGTAGAATAGATGCCTGCTAAGTCTCATTTGCCCTACAGAGGAAATCAGCAAATCTAACACTGCGCAGATGTGGCTATTGAGGCACTTCTATTTATTTTTGCATGTTTTGCTCCGCTTGCTGTCAGCATGGAATTGTCCCCCCCCCCCCCGCCCAACAAAACCCTGCTCTGTGCACACAGTGTACATCTCTGGGACAGATGGGGGGGGGGGGGGGGGGAGAGCAGGGGCGTCACAAGGGGGGAAAAGTGCGACTGAGTTACTAGGGCCCAAGGTGGAGAGGCCTTAATTATTTTGTACTTTAGCTATTGAAAAATAGCAGATATACAAGCTCACATTTTGAAAAGTTTGTAAATGTGTGCAAATCTTTGAATATATAATTGAGATGGGGGTCCGTGGCCAAATACATATAATTTTGGGGGTCCTTCACATGAAGAAGTTTGAGCACCTGCACCACTGACATAGAAACAAAGATTTTTCTAAAAAACCTTAAGGATTTGAAATATTCAAAGAAATATTCAAAGAAATGTTCATGATTTTTCAAAAATAGCAGATCTACAAGCTCGCAGCGCGGCACTCGGTGCCGCGCTGTGAGCTTTTATATCTACTATTTTTCAATAGTTCAAGCACAAAATAATGCGTAATAACGCGTTCCCAGTCTAAATGGTTTAAACCCCCTCCTCCCCCTATGAAGAACATTCATGGGGGGCCCGCAGTGAATCCTTGTACCCAGGGCCCAGAATTTGTTGCCACACCCCTGGAGAGAGAGAGAGAGAGAGAGAGAGAGAGAGAGAGAGAGAGAGAGAGAGAGAGAGAGAGAGAGAGAGAGAGAGAGAGAGAGAGACCAACATCTGTACAGGAAGAGCTGCCTGTGCCGCAAATACATTTTCATGAGGTCTCCTTTCCATTATTTACACTGACTAGTCTAGCAGGCTACACCCCCTCACAAAAAGAAGCTGATTGGTAGGTACATTATTAATAGTTTTTTTTTCTCTTACAAAGCCCTCAAAGTCCACCTGTGCTAATTAGTAACTTGTTTGCATGTGTAATTTTTAAATATTTTGTCTTTAAATCGTTCAACCGCTTTAAAGGAGTAGTTCACCCATAAACATGACTTATTTTCTAGCACTTACACACTATGAAACCTTGGATCCATGGATTTGTTTTGTTTTTGTCGCATTCCTGGGCCAATAATTTGATGACCGGCGGTGTCTCCGGCAGTGGTGAAAAAAGTACTCAGATTTTTAAGTTTAAGTATCAATACAGAATTATAGAAATACTCAGTTTGTTACAAGTAAAAGTCCGGAATTTAAATTCTAAATTTACTTGAGTAAAAGTCCAAAAGTATTGGTATCAAAAATGTACTTAAAGTACCAAAAGTTAAATGACTCATTATGCAGAATGTCCGATTTCACAAGTTTTCAAAGCTCACAATGCGACGCATCGCGACCCCGCCTATTTCCGCCTCTACACCAAATATCTTTGCCTAAAAAGGGTCAATGTACAAGTTGTGTGAGCTTTGTAGATCTATTTTTTTTCTTTTGCCAAACTGTTTGTGTTTTATGTTGACGTGCCAGAAAAGGGACGCTAAGGTTCAAGTGGGTTAACCACTTAAACCGCAGCATCCCAAATAGCAGATCGTCACGCGCAAGCTTGTCGACCGGCTATTTCTTACAGCAAAAGCTTTTCTCAGAATAACAGAAAATACACTGTCTAGCCCTGAGGGACTCCCCTCAACCATAATATGGGGTTTAATGGCTTTGCCGCAGTTTCTTTTTTGAGTGTGATTTCTTTTTAATCAGAGTATTCACGATATTCCTGGCCCCGCCCCCGGCTTCCTGTTCATATCCTGAAAGAAAATAAAAAACATCATTTGGTTTCCTGTGTCCTTGCATTAAAGTGTCAGTAGAGGCGCTCTGGGCTCTTGGCTCTGAATGAACCGGTGTTGCCATGTCTGCTTATAATAAGCAATTGGTGTCGTTGTTTATTGGGCTTAATTTCTAATATTTTTTAAACCAGTGGTTCCCAAATCTTTTCATATCAAGGACCCCAGATTAACAGATTTGTCCACAGTCGCAGACCCCCATCTGAAAATATGTGGTGCCAGGGACCGCCACACAGATTTGTGTTGTTAAAATGTTTCAAAAATATTCAAATAATTTTCGTTTTTTCTTTCCTCTATATTTTTTAAATAGCAAATATACAAGCTCACAATGTGTCACAATGTGACACATTGTGAGCTTGCTGATCTGCTATTTTCAAATGTAAATGTAAAGTAGTAAAACTGAACCTAGTTAATTCTATTGGGCTTATTATTCATAGACCTGGCCGCTTGTCTCTGGCAATATCTGGCAACAGACAATTCCCTGTCACTTCCTTGGGATCTCTTGTTCTTCGACTTGGGAGGAAGTGAAAAGATGTTTAAAAATGCTCCAGCGCCCTCTGTAAAAGGAAAATGGCAGCCTCCATAGAATGGCCAGGAATATCGTGAATACACTGCAGAAATAAAACAGATTGCCACGGAGACAAAGACTTGCCTCTCACAAAAGCATCCCATCGCTCATTTGCACGAGCGTTACCAGGCGTAAGTTAATCAGCAAGTATAATTTGCACGTCCCATGTTTGACACGCCACGGTGCCTTCTCCTTCTCCCCCCCCCCCCCTCCCTCCCCCGGCCCACTTCCCACGGAGCGCTGTTTGGAAAAGTACTGTTACAGTACGTTGCAAGGTAAATACAGAGTAACGGCCATTCGTTTCGCAGAGAGAATCGACAACGTCTACGCTACGCTACACCCCAGATGTGTACGACGGCAGCGGTGCGGCCCCTCCCTCCCGCGTAGTATGGCATACGGCGCCGTTGTTGCATGCGGTCCCGCGGGGAACAGTTTGGGAAGAAGAAAAACACCTCCCTTTGTTATAATGCAGGGAGGAAGCAGAGGAACGGAGGAGCCTTAGCCTCTCTCTCTCTCTCTCTCTCTCTCACACACACACACACACACACACACACACACTAGGGATGGGACGATAAGCGATATTATCGTTTATCGTGATGAAAAACACTCACGATAATCGTATCGTGGAGATGTATCGTGATATCGTCCTCCGTCATGCACTGGGATCAATTCACCTTTTATTAGCCGAGCTGCATGTCCGGTACCATTTAAACCCTCCATGATTGGTAAAAAGGTACTTATAATATACGTACTTGATACATTCTTTTTTTTTACTCTCTATCACATGTTTTTGCCAAAAAATAGCCGATCTACAAGCTCACAACACGTCGCAAGAGCTTGTAGATCGGCTATTTTTTGGCAAATGTTCTGCACCAGGATAATGGATTGTGATTATCGCGATAATATCGTAAATCGCGATTTCTCTTGTCACAATAATCGTGATATGAAATGTTCATATCGTCCTATCGTCCCACACACACACACACACACACACACACACACACACACACACACACACACACACACACACACACACACACACACACACACACACACACACGCGCGCACACACACACACACACACACGTACAGTAAGTCTGTGTAACCCTGAGGAGTGTCTGTGAGCACATCGTGTATCCACCCCGCCGCTTGTTCGCTTGTGCTCCTCTACGGCGTCCCGTGAGGAATGGCTTGGAAGCTCCTGCGACGCTAATGCAGTATATAATGCAGTACAGAGCACACAGACGTAGGTGGCATTGTTGACATTAGCCCTTTTATCATGCGTGCGCTGGTTGGCGCCCGGGCTCCTACTGTACCTACTGTACTGTATGCTGCTGCAGTGTGTTGCCATTCTGGTGCAGTCGTTGTAACTACACACACACTTTTAAAGTGTTTTCTGCTGGTACACTGGCTGGTAGCTGTTGCCCTGTGGCTGTGTGGAGGGACTGTGCAGTGGTGGAAGGAGTACTCACGTTATTTACTTAGGTAAAAGTATCAATACCACAGTGGAGAAATACTCTTGTTATAAGTAAAAGGCTGCTGGAGAAATACTCTTGTTATAAGTAAAAGGCTGCTGGAGAAATACTCTTGTTATAAGTAAAAGGCTGCTAATCAAATTTTAGTTGAGTAAAAGTACAAAAGTATTGGCATCAACATATACTTAAAGTACCAAAGTACAAAGTACACGGAATGTCCCATGTCAAGTTCAAGTTTTCAAATGTATGAAAATCCTTTGAAATAGCTAAATATACAAGCTCGGCTATTTTCAAATCATTACTAATATTTTCAAATAGCCGGGGTATACAGTAGTTGGTGGTTATATAAGTGGTTATTGTACTGCATGTTTTGCAATATTAATCATAATATAGAAAGCAACTGCTAACTGTCCTTGTGACTGTGTGTCAGTAAAAGGAGAATACAAAGAAATGAGAGAAAGTGGCCGACGAATATTGGCTGCCCTGTCACAAAATGTGAGGTGTTCTTATGAAAAAAAAAGCCTGTTGTTTTGTATTTATTTATCAATTAATTATTTTATAATCTCAATTGGCACAAATGAACAAAATGTGTGTCTTATCAGCGTCTCTCATTATCCTCGGAGCCCATATTTCTGCACTGGCGGCAGGCTGTGTTTTCATATCAAACTGACGGAGTGGCTGACTTTACTGTTGGTTGGAACAGATTGCCTCTCAGCGGGGGACTAAATCAACCAGTTTAACGCACCGCGCTTCTCACTAAACTGTCTCGCTCACAATGGCAACCGTCCACCCTGGGAATCAGCCGCACGGAGTCGAAAATTATTCTTTTTCTTTTTTTTTTTAACCCATTTAGGCCTAGAATTATTGAATGCTTTAACCAGTGAAAAATAGCAGATATACAAGCTCACAGCGTGGCACTCGGTGCGAGCTTGTAGATCTGCTATTTTTGAAAAAAGTCGTGAAAATGTGTGCAAATCTTTGAATATATGTATTTTCAAAGCGAACGTTTGTTAACTAAAATTTTACTTTTGCTTCTGGATGGTCCCTGGAACTAGATATTTTGAGATGGGGGTCCGTGGCCAAATACATATCCTTTTGGGGGTCCTTCACATGAAAAAGTTGAGAACCACTGACATAGTAGTCCCTCAAGAACAGACTAACTGAGCTCCGGTTGAGTGAAAAGGACCTTTTCATTGTCGATGGCTAGCCAGATTGCTGACATAGAAACATATATATATATATTTTTTAAACCTTAGAAGGATTCAAAAGACACTTATAGAATCGGGTCAAAATTCTAATTTTCAGATCTACAAGCTCGCAGCGCGGCACCGCTTGTATATCTGCAATTTTTCAATAGTTAAAGCATAAAACAATGATACACAATAATGTGTTACCCGTTCTGAATGGGTTTAACTCAAGCCCTCTATTACGATTGATTGGTACTTCAGCACAGCGAGCGCAGCGTAGACGGCGGCGCAGTGAGATTTAAGAGCATCGCTGCTCAACCCTCCACACTGGTTATGGTTCCTAACCACTTGCAATCTGGTGTCCTACTGTTGGGGCTGCTTGCGGCGTCTGTCGCAAAGCGTCGCTGTGAGCTTGTACAGTAGATGGCCGGATATGTGCGGTGTCCCCCCAGGGCTCCACACCAAGGGTTACCAAACGTTTTAGCTTACGACGTACCTCCCCAAAATAATCATAATTTGAACTGTGGACCCCCCCACCCTGACAAGCACAGGGTCCACCCTATGTTCCCCAGGTTCTATGTTCCCCACAGGTTAACCAGCATTAGTTTTACTGAAGTTAGGGTTAGGGTTGTTAGGTTCAGGTGGTAAGTGGGGAACATAGAACCTGGGGAACATAGGTACGGTCCCACAAGCACGTGGCATTATATTTAGTTTAACCCGGTTCCACTGATAAACGTTGTGAAAATAGCCGAACTACAAGCTCACAGATCACACAGATCGGATACTTTTTTACGTAATATTTGTTTTATTTAAAAGGGCTTAAAGTCAATAAATTGTAACTAAATTGTCAAATACCGTAAAATGTGCAGATACCCTATGCCCTATTACTACTGCTGACAAAATGTTGATATGTTTACTGTTGGGTGAGAAAACAAAATGAAAATGTTGATTAATTGATTGTGGATTATAATAATAATTTGGGAACCCTCCCTGGGTCACATGTTAGGGAACCACCTCTACTACTGTAGGTCTGCTACTAATGCTTCCCATTACACCAAACCTCTACTACTGTATGTCTGCTAGTGCTTCCCACTACACCAATTCTCTTGGCTGAGAAAAAAACTGTAGCAGCTGTAAAAGCTGACCCGTTGTTGAGCTGGTAGATTTGTTTTATGTTTTCCACTGAAGGTTCACCACCCAGAACAGGGATGCTAGGGTTTGTGTAGTTAAGTGTTTAAATAAAGGGACCTAATCCCCTCTATAGCCTTCTCACTTCCTGAGGCTTTCCATTAAATCTGGCTCAGTAAAGAATGTGAAAAAAAAGAAGAAAAATAAACCCACAGATGTAGGATTGAATCCCAACGATACTCTCGGGATGTACTGTAAGTTTCCCACACTGTCCCTTCTGTCTACGTTTTCAAAAGATATCGGACTCTGTAACAGAAAGATATAGCCATTTCTATCTGCAAAATACAGCAACTCTAAACTTCTAGTGTTTAATATCAATAGTGCAGCCCAGAAATATATCTTACTCCTTGTAAGACATGTTTTTTATCAAACAGCTATAGCCCATGGGTGGGCAACCAATGTCTTTCAGATCGACCGGTCGATACAGAGGGGCTTTTGTGGTCGATCGCAAAACAATTTGAAAAAATCACACTCGTGTGAACTGAGCGGTGGTGTGTGTGTGTGTGTGTGTGTGTGTGTGTGTGTGTGTGTGTGTGTGTGTGTGTGTGTGCCCCCTGTGTGTGTGTGTGTGTGTGTGTGTGTGTGTGTGTGTGTGTGTGTGTGTGTGTGTGTGTGTGTGTGTGTGTGTGTGTGCCCCCTGTGTGTGTTTGTGTGTGAGTGTGCCTGGCCTATGCCTGGCCTATCCTGAACAACAGCGCCCCCTGTGTGGTCAGAAAAGGTTACTGCAGGCTACATACCCGGAGACAGACAGACACTGCAGGCTACATACCCGGAGACAGACAGACAGACAGACAGACAGACAGACAAACAGACAGACAGACAGACAGACCCACACACACGGCCACGTATAGGAGCGTTGTGACCACCGCTCAAAAACAAGATGAAAACATGCTTTCATTATTGTCTGACTCTAGGATACTACTACTACAGTAATTTTCAACCACTGCAATGGGACCGGGAAACCGTATTGAGAAAGAGTTTGTTGGGGGAAAAAAGCCAAGAGACAAAAGTCATACCATCAGGGGCGTCTCAAGGGGGGGAAAGTGAGACTGAGTTACTAGGGCCCACGGTGGAGGGGCCTTCATTATTTTATACTTTAGCTATTGAAAACAGCTGCTGCCTGCTTGCCGCGCTGCGAGCTTGTAGATCTGCTATTTTTGAAAAGTTGTGAAAATGTGTGCAAATCTTTGAACATATGTATTTTTTAACATTTCTAACTCAAATTTTGCTTCTGGGGGGTCCCTGCCTGGAACTAAATATTTTGAGATGGGGGTCCATGGACAGATACATCATTTTGGGGGTCCTTCACATGAAAAGGTTTGAGCACCACTGACATAGAAAGTTAGAAACATAGGTTTTTCAAAAAACCTTCAAAGACTTGCACAGATTTTCATGATTTAAAAAAAAAATAGCAGACAAGCTCACAGCGCGGCACTGTGAGCTTGTACATCTGCTATTTTTCAATAGTTAAAGCACAACATAACTCAGTGAATCCTTGTACCCAGGGCCCAGAATGTGGTGCGACACCCCCTGCATACCATTTCCATGCAGAAAGAGAAGAAGAGAATAATGTTTTAGTCATGTGGGAATGGAAAAATGTATTTGTCTCAAACCGCAGCACCTGTACAGCGATGACAAAATAAAAGGGAACTTGGAGCGACACTTTCTGACAAACCACAAATCTCCACGAATTTCCCAGCTGACAGCCAACTGAGAAAAAAGGAGAGGTGAAGGAATTGAAATCTAAACCAGCCAGACAGACTAGTCTTTTCACAAAGTTAAGATGGGCCACTTGAGCCTCCACTCTCCAGTCGTGTTTGCGGGGAGAGGAGATCTGCTCACGATTTCTGCCATTAAAGCAGTGGTTCCCAAACCTTTTAGCTCAAGACTCAAAAGAGAAATTAGACGTTTGCCCGAGGTCCAAGCTATAGTGAAAATAGCCGATCTACAAGCTTGTAGATCGGCTATTTTCACTACTTCTTCATTATTATTCTTTTTTAATTCATGGCACATGGAGAAAATCTTTTGAATCATATATATATTTTTAACGTAGGAAAACAAAATGGGAGTTTTACTCGAGTTGCGTCGCATAACCATTAGTCCGTGACCGACGAATGGGTCCCTACTCCACTGTTTGGGAATCAGTAGGTTAAAGGGACACGCGCAAGGCCTGTGTAAACTCCCCTGTTCTGTAATGACCAGCGGAGCTCCAGCCATGCTGGGCCATAATGCCCACAAAGCTCACATTTCTCCCCGTCTCTCCACCATCATTAGGCTACAGTACACCAGAGGCTCCAAAACGTGTCCATGCCAAGGACCCCTAAATAGCCATAGCCTCCGGGTACAGCTCCCCTGTCGTTAAAAAACAAAAATAGCCAATCTACAAGCTCACAACACGTCACATTACTATCTTTTTCTCCAGAGGCGTCAATTGGGTATGGTAAGGTATGGCAGCTGCCATACCTTGGCTACAGGGGGAATAAAATGTACTTCTTAAAATGAATTCATCATGCCTGTTGCTAAGGTATGCCAACATGACTGGTGTCTTGCAAGTGCAAGACACCATTCATGTTTGCCATACCTTTGCTTTTGCTGAACTGACGCCACTGTTTTTCTCCCCTTCATTTCCCTCTCCTTTCCAATTCCACCCCCCTCCCCGGTGCCCCCTGGCTCTGGGCAGTGGAAAAAGTACTCACATTTTGTACTCAAGTAAAAGTATCAATACCACAACATAGAAATACTCTGTTACAAATAACAGTCAGAGATAAAAAAAAAATACTTGTGGAAAAAGTACAAACGTATCTGTATCGAAATGTACCAGAAGTACAAAGTACTCGTTATGCAGAATATCCTATTTGAAGTTTTTAAATGGCTAAAATGTATTTAGGGTTGAAGTGGTTATTGTATTGTAATATAATATTGTTATGTAATACTAATCCAAAAGTAACTACAAAGTAATTAGTAACTAAAGTTTTCAAATAAATGTAGTGGAGTAAAAGTACAATATTTGGATCCGAGATGTAGTGGAGTAGAAGTAAAAGTATTGGAAATTGGAAGTACTCCGGCAAAGTACAAATACCTCAAAATTGTACTTAGTTACTTTACACCACTGCCCCCCCACCCCACCCCACTTTGAAAAGCAGCGCATTAGGAGCTCCATTATTCACCAGCCAAGCGCTGTGTGTGGGAACACACCGAATATGAAAGATGTGACATTGACAGTTGCCATGAAGCTAGCGTGTTCCGTTCGCACACGCTAGCGAGTCTGTTATTCCTGCTGAAGGCATTCAAGTCAAAGTAGCAATCAACAGTGACAGAAGACCACCGTGTTCCCTCTGAGAATTGCCACCAGCAGCCACCAACCTGTCTTTAATGGACTGGCAGCTAGTTCCCCGTGTCAACTCTCACAGTACGGGTGAGACGCCGCAGATGACAGTTTTGTGAACAGTTTTGTGTTGCTGCAATAGACAGCAACAGACGTGAAATTGGATTCCCAGAATCTGCAGGAGTGATTTTCATTTCATGTTGAAGACCAGTAATAAAATGCCTGTTGGATTATAATAACAATTTATTTATTCTGTGTTGTTCTGTCAAATAACACATTTTTTTTTTGTTTTCTTGATCTTGAATTTTAAAGTGGACAAATTTTGATTTGTATACTGAATGAAAGAGAATCAAATGGGATCATCAGTATTTTAAGAGAAGAGATTTGGTATAGACACAAAAAAAAGGAGGGGACCAAGAATGGACCCCCGTGGTTCCTGG
Organism: Nannobrachium achirus; assembly: GCF_963921795.1. NCBI lineage: Eukaryota > Metazoa > Chordata > Actinopteri > Myctophiformes > Myctophidae > Nannobrachium > Nannobrachium achirus. Next base: position 38,953,365 of record NC_137819.1, on the reverse strand, counting down.
TCAACTGAAATGTATAGGGTTTAACACAGGTGTGTCTAAGAGGTCAGCCCGACCTTTTTTTGAGATTTTGAAGTCGATTATCTTTGCTCTGGAATAGAGCTGGGGTGGTATCGAAATATTGCTACCGTGGTAATTTTGTCTTCCACTTACCGATGGTATTGCGGTAATTACCGCACCCCTCCCCAATTTCTCCATTTCTCCATGAAGAAAAAAAGTGACTTAGTCCTACTGATGCCATCAGGTATCACTAACACCCAAGTTAGCCTCGCAGGCCATCCAGAGCTACGTCATCACCAATGTGCTTCCTTTCTCGGTCTGGTGTCCCTCCCATCGAGCCTCTTTATTAGAACTTGGGTTTCTAATTTCCAATCATATGGCGACCCGCCTCACAGCGCTCCTGATTGGTCGAACGGCTGCTACAGCTCTCGCATTTTGTACATGGCGGACCCCATGTCCGACGCGAGTTCAAAAATCGCAAATAAAAGCTGCATTAAGCGAAGTTTTATCTGAAATCAACGGCATCACATAACTTAAAAACGAACAACAGTTTGCACCTTTGGAATTTCTGTCTGGAAAAGACGTATTTGCTGTTCTGCCGACGGTGGCTACTGACTGGACCTGTCTGGCTGTTGCAAGGCTAGTTGAAAGTAGCATGCTGCTTAGAAACCAGGTCCTGACCGCACTTCTCAAGAATGGCACCAGTAATGCAAATGATGGACAAAGTCAGCGTGAGATTGCAGTATAGGCACAAACGGGTGAAACAATCTTCCTCCCAAGAATACCTCACTATAACAGAGGCGATGAACTTCCCTTCACCTTCATTAGACGAAAGTTCCCTATCCGCTTAGCTTTCTCTGTTACCATCAATAAGGGGGGCCAAGAGAATCAACAACTGCCCATATGCATTTACACCCAATTCACCCTTTGTCAAGTCCCGCCCCATGTCGCTCTGTTACTAGGCGGGACAAAAAAGCCAGGGAAGATTGTTTTTATAGTGGAAGTGAATGGGATTTTTTTTTTCATAGCCTCATTATTGCTATTTAAAGTACCAAAAGAAAAACATCTACGTGATATTAATAAAAAAGGAACCAAAAAATACAGTAGTTACATTGCAAAACAGGGGTTTCCCCCTGAAAATACATGTTTTAATTAGTTTAATCCTCTGAAACAGGCAGAGGGCAGAGAGAGAGAGAGAAAAAGAGCGCAGTGCATCTTGGGTGACTCACACTGACCAGAAAATTGTGGAACTATAGGCTCGCCCTCAACATAAAATGTATTTTAATTGTAATTCTGCCCATTTAAAATACTAGAAGCTGGGCCGCCCTTCCCTGCGTCTAGTCGGCGACCTGGCCAACTCGGGAACGATGTAAATAGGGAATGAATGCCCCGCCCTTTAATGCAAACCCCATTATACCTGTTGTCATAGGACCCGTTTTGACCATCTGTTTGCCTGTGTCCATTTATGCCCATATATGGAGATCACTGCAGATATAGTTCTGGGTCCATTTTATGCCCATATATGCCCATATATGGAGATATCTGTCTATTTGCGTCCATTTCATGCCCATATATGGAGATCTCTGTTATCTGTCTGTCTGTCAGCATCCATTTTATGTCCATATATGGAGATCACTGCAGATATAGTTCTGGGTCCATTTTATGCCCATATATGCCCATATATGGAGATATCTGTCTATTTGCGTCCATTTCATGCCCATATATGGAGATCTCTGTATCTGTCTGTCTGTGTCCCTTTATGCCCGTATATGGAGATCTTTGTGATTCTGCGTAAATTTTATGCCCATATATGCCATTTGCGTCCATTTTATGCCCATTTATGGAGATCTCTGTATCCGTCTGTCTGTGTCCCTTTATGCCCGTATATGGAGATCTTTGTGATTCTGCGTCCATTTTATGCCCATATATGCTATATATGGAGATATTCAGAGATTTTTTGTTGACTCATGTGGCGTACGTGATGTCAGAGCCTTTTATGAGTGATGTCACAATGAGTCAGCGCTTGCGCCGATTTCCTCCGGAACAGCCTGATGTCAACAATCAACCCCGCATAAGGAGATTCCGAACGTTTCGCGCCGGTTCGGGAAAACCGCGCGTCGGGTCGGGTCAAGACCCGGCACTGCACTCCGTGCCGCGGCGGGGAACGCGCGTGCCGAATCTGAAGCCGGTGGGACGAACGGTTCTCGAGATACGCGGATTACAGACAGACAGACAGACACACACGCAGAGACTTCTCGCATTTATAGATAGATATGTACTGGTACCCCATCGAAATTCTTAGTTACATTGATATCGTTCATGTGAACTAGTTTGTTGAAGCTTATTCATTATAATTATCGAAATCGCTATGACCGCGCAGCGCCATACTGCGCCGCGGCCATGCTCCGCATCACCACACCGCGGTGAAAGAATGAAAGGACTTTGTCCCACTGCATAACTCCGCCCCCGGTAGCAAAAATGAATGATTTTTCTGGTTGGCCAGTCAGGGACCAATCAGAAGGCTGACAAAGGGTGAATTGTCCACATGCATCATTCACACTCATTGCTCAAACCAACACCTTCCTTACTCACTACATGTACACAACTGCGCAGTACAATGTAACTGTGAGGGCCGCGTAGTGGCCCGAACTCTTGATGTGAGGGCTGCGAAGCGGCCCGAACTACTATACATATCATTTTGGTGGTCCTTGATTTGAAAAAGATTTGAGCACCACTGATATAGCAACATATAGGACTCTTAGGATTTAGAAGACGTTTTTAGAATCTGCCTTAGGTCTTAATGGGTTCATACTGATTGTGGTGACCCCATGCACTTTGATTCATCGAATGTGTGTGTGTGTGTGTGTGTGTGTGTGTGTGTGTGTGTGTGTGTGTGTGTGTGTGTGTGTGTGTGTGTGTGTGTTTCTTTACGTGAGCTTGTATTTTGTCTGCGTTTATGGATGCTTGCCAAAAGATGATTTTGCTTCATGTTGTGAAGCATAATGAAGTCTCATCTTAATCTGAATGTTCTGCCGGCAAAGAGCCTTGATCGCTGATTTCCACTCAGACCTTTCTGATGATGAGAGGTGTGAACAAACACCCAAATGTCACCATTTCACCAAAATGTGAAATGTTTGTTTTTGTTCCAAATTCTAAAATAAAAAAGCAGTTTTTTTGACTGCTGGGTTCAGATCTATTTATCATTTTTATACTTTATATTACAACATTTCGCCTTATTTTTATGGTCTGAATTAATCACTCTTAGATCACATGATCAAAACGCTTAACAACAGATTATTAAAATAATAATACATTTCTTCCAGCCCTAATAAAGTCTTTCATGATCAAACATCATCATCATCATCATCATCAGAATGAATGGAAACAAAGAAAAATAAATGTTTATTTTCCTCCCTTTTATCTAAAATCCTAAAAACATAAATATAAATAAGCAGAGAAAGGAAAATCACAGAATTAGTTATGGCATGATCAAGGAAAGGGACTTTTTTGTGGGGGAGGGGGGAGGGGGGATTAGATCACGAAGAGCCAAAGATCCACAAACATTTAAAAATGTATTCTTAAATATGTGTGGGTTAGAACAAAAAACAAAAGAGTAAGAAAATACACACAACACACCCACACATAAAAAATATATTGCCGAGAGAGAAGGCAAAAAAAACAACCCTAACCCTAACCCTAAAAAGGAAAGAATTGAAACCAAAACAAAACAGATGAATCACTGTGATGTTTTATGGCATGTGTCTGCTGCACGGCGCGGCATGCTGAGGGGCCGCGCCGTGGCAAACCGCCACCAAACCACAGCATCTTCCACGCAGGTGTGGTGGAGAGAGAGAGAAGTGAAAAGTGACAGAGGAGAAGAAAGAATTCCATGAACTGTAGTGATGGTTCACGGTGAGAGGCGATGTCGGTAAAGGGTCTAACAGTTAACACTGACAGCTTTGTATCTCGGCCTTGCCTTCCCGACTGAACCGCACACTACATACAGCCCACGCACACGCCTCCTCCACAGGTGTGTGTGTGTGTGTGTGTGTGTGTGTGTGTGTGTGTGTGTGTGTGTGTGTGTGTAGAGCACATGTTAACCACATGAACCTAGCAGCCGTCCCTACTCCGGAGAATGTAGGTGAACGTTAGTGTGAACATTTGGCCAAAAATGGCGTATCCATAAGCTCACAACACGACATTTTGTTGTAGGCTATCTCGCGTCTGTCTACCTTTGTATCCATCCGTCTGTGTGCGCGTGCGTGCTTGCGTGCGCAACTGTGTGTACCCATATCCACTTGCCTGTGTGTTTGCGTCAGTCAGTTTGTGCGCGTACATGTGTGGTTGTTTGTGTGGCTGGATATCTGTTTCTGTTTAGTGTGTGAAGGATTTGGTCTTATCATTGCTGTCGGGCAGAAAGCTCTTATTGTCCATATTCACACTTTTTGAGTTTTTCGTTAATTAGTGCCTGAATTACTTGATCACACTACAGCCAGCGTCACACAAAAAGCATCAGAAGTAGAGCAGATCCACAAGCCCCAAACGCGTCACGAAGCGACGTGTTTTGAGCCTGTCGATCTGACACTTGCCATTTTTTATTCGAATCCTGAAAAGTAACGTTTTTTTTTTTTACATATGAGGTTTACACCCGACAGAGCACAGTACAGTACAGTTATGTTTTATCTCTTTGTGTGTGTGTGTGTGTGTGTGTGTGTGTGTGTGTGTGTGTGTGTGTGTGTGTGTGTGTGTGTGTGTGTGTGTGTGTGTGTGTGTGTGTGTGTGTGTGTGTGTGTGTGTGTCAGGATGACTCATGCTTCCACATAGTGGTTCCAGTGAATTCAGACTTGATAGTGTAACTACTAACTACACCACTCACATTTGGCCAAACAAACGTAACTCTGACTGGATCACAGCTCGCTCACTATTGCGGTTCTCTCTCTCTTCCTGTCTCTCCCCATCCAGGCCCCTTTATAAATAACAAAATGTCACTGTGTGTCAGGTGGAAACTCTGTATCCCCAAAACTGTGTGTGTTCCAATTCATCAAATTATTTGATTTTAAGTCCTTGTTAATATATGTTCAATATTTATTTTAAAAAAAAATGAAAGAAAGGGCGCCCGCTGGCCTACTGGTCCAGGCGCATACCACATAGGCATTGCTACATAGGCATTGATGCCTGACGGCGTCGCTGGTTCGATTCCCGATCTGGACGACCTTTGCCATGTGTCACTCCCCGTCTCTCCCCCCATTTCCTGTCAGTCTACTGTCCTATCCAATAAAGGCATAAAAAAAGCCCCAAAAACGCATTTGTTTGGAGCGGTGAAAGCGCTCCCAATAGACAGGTATGTCTGTGGGTGGGTGGGTGTGTGGCTGGCTATGTGGCTGGCTGGCTATGTCTGTAGCCTGGCAATACCTTGAGTGGCCACACACAACACACAAGTTAAAGGAGGGGCGCTGTTGTGCAGGCACACACACGCACGCACGCACGCATGCACGCACACACACACACACACACACACACACACACACGGTATAGCTGCTCAGATTCACCGCTCCACTTCGAACCGAGGTTTGATTTTTTAAAGAAAGAAAACAGACACACTGAAGCACTTTCACTGTCAAATGTATTTTCCAAAATAGAAACAATAAAAGATCTAGAAGCTCACAGCACGTCACGACATGTCGTGTTGTGAGCTTGTAGATCGGCTATTTTCGGTAGGGCATTCATTTACAAAAGACCTTAAAAAGATGAACTATGGAGATGTAAGGTTTCAGTCAACCAGTAAAAGAGAGGAAAGATTGAGTGTAAGTGGGAAAACACTAAGGCTGAGGTTCACTTTACATTAAAGGAACCATTTCATCTTTTTATTAAAGAAATGGAGAGGCGAAAATTGCCTATTTTTCTAACGTGATTCACTGTAATAGTAAAAGAAAAAAGCCCAGAGCTTTTTTGTTAAGCACAATTGATAGATTGGTGAACCCTGCTCTGGTTGTTGTTTCTATCACTCTTTGTGAATAAGTTCACTGACATAAGGTCTGAGATATCGCCTTCCTTGTATCCCTAGGGTTGACTGTCTGGCCCCCGTTTCTCCATTGAGCCAGTTTAGCCCAATTTCTTTTGGAAGAACTCACAGCCTATTGTCTCCAAAATGTCCATCCCTCCTCCGGTCCTCTTGACACGGTTCCAACCTCTCTTGTTAAAAGAGGTTTTTGGCTGCCTAGCTCCAGAGATACTCTACCATTGTGAATAGCTCCCTTAGCTCTGGCCGTATGCCTTATTGCATTAAACATAACACTCTTTAAAAAGCGAGCCCTAACCCATTACTTTCCAGTAACCATAGACTTATATCCAAAAACGAGCCTTTCATCTCCAAGGTTTTTGGGGAGGAAGTCGTTTGTAAGCAACTCCTACACGCCTGCATCCCGTGGACAACAATGATATCATTGATAGCTTCCAGTCGGTTTCTTTTTTTTTTCTTCTTCTTTTTTTTGTGTCTGAAGCACAGCACTGAAACTGCTCTTCTCAGGGTTTCAAATAACATCCTAATGTCTGCTGATGCTGTGGAGTGTTCCGTTCTATTGCTGCTTGACCTAAGTGCAGCTTTTGACATGACCAACCACTTTATTCTCCTGTGTAGGCTTCGTAATGGCTGGGTTTAAGTGGGACTGCCCTTGATTGGTTTGCCTCCTATACAGCATTTTTTCAAATAAGTGTTTTTGTGGATATATTGATGATTATCTCCTAAAGCTCTGAAATGATCAAGCGATAAAGTGGATGTGAAGCCTCCTCCCCACTTCAAATGTATCCCAATATAATATCAAAACCATCTTAGCATATATAGCTTGCTGCTTAGCATAAATTGAAATAAAAATACAATATTTTTTTTTCGTGAACGGAAATGACAAACAGATGACAGCCTCTTGCCTCGGAATTCGGGAGGTGTAGTTCCAGTCTCTATATAGCATTCGGAGATTGTGGAATAGTTATCTGGCTACTGAAGACTATGGAAGAATAGGAGGGGACCATGTAGAGACCCCAGCCCAGTGAGGTACATACGTAGGATTTAAGCACTACAGTAACCAAAACAGCGTACACATTACACTAGTGTCAAAGGGCCATTCACACAGAGCATGTGGATTATGAAAACGATCATATAATCATTTTTAAAGTGCCATATGCCACGGTGAGCTTCTCCAACTTCACATATCGTGTCCCCCTCCTTGACAGAGTGAGATCGCACAGGTCAAGGCCTTCTGGCTGTCCCGAAATCTAGGCTAAAAGGTTAAGGATTATTCA
>NC_137819.1:38888572-38941072 GCF_963921795.1 Nannobrachium achirus | reverse complement strand
AGCCCTATTGAAAACATTTTCAAAAATATTACATTTAAAAGCTCACAACTGCACAGCATTCGGAGCTTGTAGATCGGACATTTCAGGAAAACCTTTGAACATTTTTAATTGTTCATAATATACCTCTCAAATCCCATAGGCTCTCTGATGAGCATGGCCAATCAGCAGGCCAGGAACCTCAGATGGGCATTGTACTCAAACGTGTGGAGTAGTGCAAAGTCGCTGTGTAACCTTCATTCAGAATATCATTCAACCACCACCACAGAGTCCAGGGCAGGGGTCTTCAACAGGGGGTCCGGGTTCCCAGAGTTACAACAGGGGGTCAGCCAAATCTTTGTGATAGGATAATTATTTTAAATTAACAACTTTAACCCTCACATACCTATTCTGAGGAGAACTTTAAAATAGGTTTGGTGTAAAGGTTAAAAAAAAAAGGTTAAATTGACGTATTAAATTGACGTAGTATTGACGATTTTAGGTGGTTAAAAAACACATTAACATGAATCCATCATACAGTAGACTGATGACAGTGCAGTCAAACAAGTCTATGAATCTATGACAATCTACAACACAATTTTATACAATATGTAGTGGGGTGAGGGTCCTGCTTGATCTCTCTCTCAACTAAGGGGTCCTTGGCCTGAAAACGTTGAAGGGCTTTGAATCCAATCCATGACATATTGCCAGTATGAAAACTATGTCAATTACCAGCTTCCTCTCTCGGCTTCCACGCAAGATGAATGTATTACCTTACAGCACCTCAACATTAACGAGGGCCATTTCACATCAGCTAATTATTTCTAATTACTGACTATCGATCAGGGACAGTTTTCTAGAAAACAGTAGTAGCCTAATAATTACAAACTACACTGATCCGAGGGGACGATTACAAACAGATCTATTTCCCTGTAAGGGATATATAGGACTTCTGTTTAGGAATTCTGTTGGAGGCAATGGAGATCATCACGGAACGGCCACTGTGCTGTAAATGAAGAAGACACTGCTGTAGAATTGAACTGAGGGACAGATATTTATTTGAGGCAGAATAGCGGTATGGTGTCTCCGAACTACAGTGGAGACACCAGCAAGCAAACACAGCAACTGCCTGTCTGCGAGTCTGAGGCTTTTGTGGTTCGCTACAAATTTCTTTGAGGATTGTTTTATTTCAGGGTCCATTTGGACCCGTGGGGATGATACAAGCTTTATGTTTTTATTTAGTTTTCCAGATAGTAGATAAGACTCTGTAATTTCACTTTAAAAGCTGCTCAAGAAAAACCAAAGGACATTCTTTGATTTTCCTATGTTTGGTTAATAACTTGTGGGTTTGGCGCTGACCGGTTCAGTGGTCAGCGCAGCAAACAGACCGCAAACAGACAATTCCACATTTATGTACTGTGGCATACCCCAACAACAACAACACAAACACACAGAATTCTTCTAGAATCTAGACAGTTCGCCACTCAGATGTACTGTAATAGTGAAACAAATAAAATGCCCAGCACATCAAAGACAACACATTCTCTACTTCACTTCAGTGGCTCTCAAGAACCCCCAGGGGTCCTTGAGGGGTTTCCAGGGGATCCCCAGCAAAATGCATTATTTTAGCATCATAATTAGTTTAACCACTTCAAACCTATATAGAAATCTTGTATGGGAGTCCCTGGCATAGAATATTTATACATATTCATGTGGTTGTCCTTGACTGCTCTAATTCACAATGCCGTTATTATTATTAGCCTAGTCTTGCCAACTCAGAAATCCACACACTTAACATACAGTAGCATTTCTCCTTGAATTAAGTATCTCCTGCCCGTGTGGAGCTTGGATAGTTCGCTCTCGACTTCTCTCAGCCGTCCTCCACCATAAACCTCACCTTTTGCTTTAGGATCTGAATTTGAACAGGCCGAGTTATCGGCCCTCCCTGTGGTGCTCTGCTGTGCATCTGTCATGTCTTGTGTTGTTTTTCATCACAGACAAAGTCAGGGAGAGAAGGATGAGGCTGGCAGAGCCCGGAAACTAGAGGCAAGCAAACTGACACGATGGGAGTCAACCCAGAGCAAAGCCAGGAAAGGCGAGAAGCGCACCACCTACCTAGATGCACTGCGGCGCGACAGCTTAGCTAACAACACTGGAGACCACGATGTTAGATAGAGTGTGGAGGGCAACGATTCAGGAATCCCGAGTTGGTGCTGGCTAGATCACACTCTCGCATCGCAGGGTTTTTAAACTGCATTTATATAGCACTTTAAAATATATTTCACATTAACCCATTCACACACCAATGGCGAAGGAAACCATGCAAGGCACCAACCTTCAGTTGGTTCAGTGTCTTGTTCAAGGACACTTCGACACACAGCCAATGTCGCCAACTCTACCAAAACTCTACAACAGCGTAGAAGCCGTGGGCATAGTTATCATGTGCACACACACCCTATCCCACTTGTAGGTGGGTTAGCTTTCTGCTGGCAGGAACCACTGGTGATGAAGAGTCTCACAAGGAAAACTAAATCAATGAAAAAAAAAAGGTTGTCCTTAAATAAGTTGCTACTCACTGCACTTCCGCAACAGGGAGCAGGGCGGGAAGTATCAATGCGATCCACTTCCTCCGCCTCCTCCAATCTCGCTCTCTCTCCCGCTCCTTTTTGTTTCCGGTGCCTCCCCTCTCTCTCTCCTGGAGGGTCGTTGGGCCAGCGGCACTCTGGGAAATCTCCCGGGAGCGGCGGACCTGGAATGGGATCGGGGAGAGGATGTCAGTGACGATGTGAGTGGCTTGTGCGTGCGTTGCGTGCGTGTCAGTGTGTGCGTGTGTGCGAGAGTGAGAGAGAGAGAGAGAGAGAGAGAGACAGAAAGAGATGCAAGATGAGCACGTGGCGTGCGCGGTGCGCTAGTGTTTGACAGATGTAAGGAGGAGAGTGAAGGCATGTACAGTACAGTAGGATGGAGAACGAAAGAGAGTGAGTGTGTGTGTGTGTGTGTGTGTGTGTGTGTGTGTGTGTGTGTGTGTGTGTGTGTGTGTGTGTGTGTGTGTTACAGCGAGATGCAGGTGAGTGTGCGTGTGTCTGACGGATGCGAGAGACAGAGAGAGAGAGAGAACAGAGAGATGAGAGAGAAAGTGAGAGCATAAAGGAAAGGTGAGTGTGCTTGACAGTTTCTGAAAAACAGAGAGAGACGGGGAGAGAGAGACAGAGAGAGAGAGAGAGAGAGAAAGAGAGAGAGAGAGAGACAGAGGCAGACAGAGAGTGAATCTCTAGGACTGTGGTAGTGAGAGCGGCGAGCAGAGCAGGTGTAGTTGTTGACAGCCTGTGACAACGTACTTCTGAGTGGCTGAGTATTAGACGGAGTCAAAGAGGGGCGTGTTGTTGTGTATAAAGATGTGCTGCATGGAGGAGAGTCTGTGCGGGCACCATGTGTGGTGTCACTCCCGCCTCGTCACTGTAGTATAGCTAGGGATGGGACGATAAGCGATATTATCGTTTATCGTGATAAAAAACACTCACGATAATCGTATCGCGGAGATTTAATTTATCATAATATCATACTCCTTCATGCAGTGGGATCAATTCATCTTTTATTTGCCGAGCTGCATATCCGGTACCACCCTTTATAATTGGTAAAAGGTACTTATAATAATTTACGTTCTTTTTTTCACTCTCTATCTGTCACAACGTGACGCATTGTGAGCTTGTAGATCTGCTATTTGTTGGCAAATGTTCCACCCCAGGATAATGGATTTTGATTATCGCAATAATATTGTAAATCGCGATTTTTGTCACAATAATCATGATATGAAATGTTCATATTGTCCCATCCCTAAGTATAGCCTCGATCTCCTCTCTGGAATTCCACCACAAGTAGTACTGTACAATAGCACTGTAGTGCACGTTCCACTATTGAATTATCCACCGTCACTATAGGCTAAATCTTTCTAAAATAGGAGATCTACGAGCTCACCTCGTCAAGTATAAAATAGGGGCTCACTGTGTAACCGCATGTCGCGCATGAGCATTAGACAACCGACCCGTAACAGACTCATAAGTACAGTAACACTTTTACTGTATTTGTGTTTATGCCTTGCGATTTCTGACTATGTCTGTACATAATGTCTCAGTCTGTGTGTGTGACTGTGTGTGTGCGTGCATGCATGCGTGTGTCAACAGGGATGCCCAATGAAGACCCTCATGAAATCGGCACCAATAAGCCCCCCCCCCCCGACCCCCAAAAAAGGAAACTGAGGTGTCGGTTACCTTGGCAACATGTGCCAAAAGAGAGAGAGGGGGTGGGGGGGAGCAAAATGAAAGAGGAAGAGAGGAGTAAATGAGAAAAATACAGAGTAAATTGGGGTGGGGGGGGGGGGGGGGGGGGGAGAAAGTGGGAGGGAAGGAGGGAGGGTGAGAGAAGATTTTGGGAAGGGTGTTTAAATCCCAAACAACACCTCTGTCTGTCTGTGCGTGCGTGCGTGCGTGCGTGCGTGCGTGCGTGCGTGCGTGCGTGCGTGCGTGCGTGCGTGCAATCTACGGATGAAATCTTTTAGGATTTTTAGCGATTCCAGTTCCCTCTTAACAGTTTGGTTACTTTAGCGGTTCCCTTTAAGGATTCCTATAGGGGAGGGGTCGTCAATGTTTTCAGGCCAAGGACCCCTTAGTTGAGAGAGAGATGAAGCAGGGACCCCCAAGTTTTTCATAGATTCCATATTGTTTCATTGTTTGATAGCACAATCATCAGTGTATTTTGGATTCATGTAATTTTGTGTTTAACCACTTGAACCGTCAATACATAATAAATTTGACCTTTCACTCTGTACTTGGTCTGCTCTTTTTCCCCACTACAACAAACCTCTTTGCCAAAAACAGCCGATCTACAAGCTCACAACGCCTCGCGCTGCAAGCCAAGGCGTTGTGAGCTTGTAGATCAGCTATTTTTGGCTAAACTTCTCCACATATGGACGCTAGGGTTCAAGTGGTTAATATAAAAAAGGAGGGAAAAAAAAATTCTATCACACAAAGATTTGGAGGACCTCCTGTAGTAACTCTGAGGATCCTCCAGGGGTCCCGGACCCCCTGTTGAAGACCCCTGCTATAGGAGGTTCCAAATGGACCCGTACAGGTCTGTAACTCTGACAGTGTACACATGGAACCAAACCACAGACCATTATGGTTCCGTGGTTTGGTCGTATGGTACACTCTCAGGGGTTATGGTGGTCCTTGAAATTAAAACATTTGAGAAACACCATGCATTGTAATTTTCATAGCAGATGTGAAGTCCACATAACAAGCTCTGAAAACCCGGTTACGGAAACGCTTCCAAAATGTGATGGAATGGAACCCATTCCTGTTCCTCCATGTCTGTGGATGTGGATCCGGTTCCTCTGGTTCTGGCCAACCCTAGTGCCATCCAGTGGTGGAAAAAGTACTCAATTTCTTTTAGTTAAGTAAAAGTATCAATACTGTCTGCAATAGAGAAATACTCTGTTACAAGTAAAAGTCCGGAATTCAAAATGTACTTGAGTAAAATTACGAAAGTACTGGCATCAAAATGTACATCAAGCACCAAAAGTAAAAGTACAAAATGTTGTGAAAATAGCACATCTATGTGTTTGTTTGATCCAACGCGGATACTTGGTCTTGTGTGCACGTGCTGTGCTGTGTGGCTCTGTGCACAAACAGTGTGTGAGGAAAAGTGTTTTGGATAAAGTGTATAAGCTTTCACAGTATTCCAGCATACGCGTGAATGTGTATTTCTGATTTACTGAATCGTTTGTGTCTGTGGATATCTCAGCATGTTTGTGCATTACACAGGTGTGTGTGTGTGTGTGTGTGTGTGTGTGTGTGTGTGTGTGTGTGTGTGTGTGTGTGTGTGTGTGTGTGTGTGTGTGTGTGTGTGTGTGCGTGTGTTCACTGTGTTGTGATTGAAGAATATGTAGAAAATGGATACAGCAGGGAGATAGCCGTACAAAGACACACTCAGGCAGACACATACACACACTTGCACACACACACTCGTGCCCAAACACAGTAGGAATACTTAATGCATCCTAGTCCATGATTTAGCTCTTCTATCACACATTCCCTGCAGCCTGCACACATTCTGGTATTAATAAAGGACACTACTTGCATGCCTCTACAGCTATTGAGGGGAGCACTTGCATTCATATTCCACCCCTCACCCTTCAGAGGTTTGTCACGGCTACTTTATTCACCTTTCAAAGTGGTTTGTATCTTTTTTACAAGCTACAGTACAAACAAATTAATTTGTGACAGCCTGTCACATTAGTCATCTATGACAGGGGTTCCCAAACTTTTTTGGCTCAGGGCACCCCTATAAAAAAAGATTTAATCCGAGGCACCCCTACATTATTTTTTCACTCCCAGCACCTTATATTTATATCACATTTTAACTATTATGTTGTGAGGAAAAGTTTGAGATAATAGTCATTTTGGATAGAACTTAGAACTAACTTGGTTAGAATTGACTTCAATTATAAATAATAAAAAAAAAAGTATGCAAAAAAAGTAACGCAAGCAGAAAACATTCTGTGGTCTACTGCTTGCCAAAGGCCTGTCCTTACTTTCTCCGAAACCAAACTGTTCGGAAATCTGCACGTCGGAAAGTTGCAACTCAATCAGGTTTCGGAGATACTATGAACAGGCCTTAAGTGTGCACAAGAAATAGTCCACTGATCGGTCCAGCGTTCAACAAGTCACGAAGACAGTGTCTGTATGTGTACACGCCTCTGCCCGCTGTCACTATTTGGTAGTAAAACAAAATACAAAGTTGACAAATCAGATGATCTTATTTTAAAATGTGTTTGAATTAATTCAACAACCACACTATATGAAAACACCTACACAACTTACAATGCTAATTTAGGTTATTAGAAAGGAATGGCGACAATTCAATTAGCCTATACTATTGTGATTGTTTCTATCAACGAAAAACATATTATTGTGCAGTTACCTCGAGTACAAGTAATAGACTGGACATCGCATGACAGTCGTACAACTCTTTCGTTTTATAACAATTCTTTAGCCTCTAATACAGCAGCGGATCGTCGTCTTATAATCATTTTATAAACAGCTTACACAGTGAAAAGGAGGCTTAGCAACAAAAAAAGTGGAGTGTCAAAACATTGGCAAGCTCAATGGAACCAATAAACACAAGTCTCAGTATCAACTTGTTCAGGATGAAGCCCACCAAGTCAAAGGATTGTTGTCTGCAATTATTTTCTCTCCAAACCATTACAGTATGAATATTTAAATCTTCACCAGGTTTGGACCATGATGAAATATAAAAAAGTCTAATGAAAAGTAACAGCCCTACCTGGCCTTGAATTTCATTATTTTCGGGGCAAGGCTGCTTTGCCTTTCAGGTTATTCATTTTTTTATTTAGTTTTTAGTTTTTCAATGTTTGAATAATATTTTATTTTATTGACCAGTACTAGATTAAGATTTGTGTCAAACGATCGTCGTAATTAGCCAGTTTTTTCAGCAGTTCATACTAGGTTTGAAATCGATCCCACCATCAGTTATGTGCGCAGCGTTTCCCCTTGATGTTGACCAATAGGAAATGAGAACAGAAGCAACCGTGTCTAAGAACTGTATTAACAGGAAAGAGGCAGCAGTGAAAGCAGGTGCATGGGGCTGTGTAAGCGGGGCATCAGGGCCACTGTGGCCTCAGGCCTCAAGATATTATATGCATATCTAGTAAGGTGCAACGGTCCGGTTCAGTTCGGTTCGATATTTTGGTGTCACGGTTCGACACTTTTTCGATACAAAAAATAAACAGAAATGTCCTTGATTTGATTTATAAATGTATTTTTATAAATACGTATTTTTTTTGGTTTTAACTTTGAACAACAGTACCCAACCTCTAGGGTAGAGGTTCTCTAAGTGGGCTCTGCGGACCCCTAGGGGTCCTTGAGGGGGTTCCAGGAGAATGTGGATGTGGAGTGGTATTGTATTGTATTGTTCAGTACAGGGTCATTCGGTTCGGTATAGGGTCTTTCGATTCGGTATTCGTTATTCGGTTTGATGTTGCACCCCTAATATCTAGGCCTGTCACAATTATTACATAATTGTCTAATCGCAATTATTTGACATAATCGCAATTATTTTTGTCATAATAGTTTCCATGTTGAAAAATGTTCATATATTTTCAAAGATTTACAGGCTCACAACGCTTTGCATTGCGACGCGTTGTGACCCTGCAGATCGGCTATTTCGACTTTCAATGTTCTTTTAACTCATCTGGTGCCGATCCCGAACTAGTTCGGCTTTATTTCAATCCAATACAATCTTTTTTTTATTAATTCACTTACCCCGAGCTGCTTGTAGAGTCGTGGGTGGTCCTGGCTCGCTAGCCGCTAGCCAGCTAGCCGTTCTACTCTGTCCGACGATATATTCCATTAAAAATGGTTTAAAATACATTTTTGAGCTCCCCAATGTTCACCCGATGTTCGGCGCCGCTTCCGATGAGTACACGAGTGTGCCGATCCCGAAGTAGTTCGGCTTTATTTAATTAAATGAATAAAATGATAAGAGGCCTTCTGAAGCCTGGCTTGATTTTTGTAGCTACTGTACTAGCCGAAAGCTAACAACGTCCCGGCCGGCCGTAATTTGCGAACGCAATCGCCAATCTCCGCCTAATCCAATGAAAGACCGCATCTTTAAAGGCTTATATCTCTTTTTTGTGTTTTAGGAAAGCGGCGCGAGGTTTATTTACGGCAAAATCGCCCAAAAATGATCTTTTAGATGACAAAATGGGAATAGCCATTCTGTTAGCATCTTCATCCGGGACATTTCCATGCCGTGCATGAACGTGAGAACGTCAGGTCCTGGAAGCTGAAGTCCTGGAAGCTAAAGCGCTCGCCTATGAGAGATGCGCTGGCATTCTTTGGCCCCTAGAGGGCGCTGGCGCTCAAAGAGTTAAGCTATAAAGTTGTCAAATATGTCAGTCATTTCTTTATATATTTAGGTTATGTGTCATATCTGCCATGTGCAACTTCAATGCCTAAAAGCCAAACAGGAATGTAATTGTCAATGACAAAAACACAATTAAATCGTTAATGGCAATTATTTGAGTATAAGTATGTAAAATGTAATTTTCGTGACAGCCATCGTTTCTTTTGAGGGGCAGAAGGCCAAACTGAGGGGGCACAGTGGTCATGGAACTAGCCTAGCGCAGCTAGACTATCTGACTGCCATTGCTAACACACAAGGGCAGTGCAGTGTGATATTGTCTGGCACACAGTGTGATATTGTCTGGCTATGAGAGGCTAGGTCAGAACTATCTCGATGGTGGCTACAGGGGTTGACACTAAGGTCCTCAGAGGCACTTGTGAATAGTGAAAACAGCACACAGTCAACAGTGCTTTTATTTTACATTCCACAGACCAGAAGACAGAGCACTCTGGCCACGTTCAGGTGTTTAGACAGATATGCCCATTCGGGCAACCTGAAAGCAAACTCCACCTGCCCGAAAGTTCCATTTACCTGCCCCCCTGGACATGACAGGTGGGCAACCCTTAGTGTCAACGCCTGGGCTATAAGTAGAAGTTCACCAGATAGGGCTGAGAGATGTAGAGTTTCTTGCAGCCCTATCTTACGTTCTTACAGACTGTTGCATAAGAACAGTCTCTGCTGGACTTTCCCTGTAATATTCTTGTCCCACTTCAGGGTGTTGGTGATGTTTCCTCCCAGGAATGTGAAGGACACACAGTTCACATACAGTACAAAGGGGGTCAGGCAGGAGGACGTTGTGCAGAAGTCGATCACCAGGTGCGTCACAAGGGGGAGTGGGTGGGTGGGACTGAGTTACTAGGGCCCAAGGTGGAGGGGCCTTAATTATTTTATACTTTAGCTATGGAAAAATAGCAGATATACAAGCTCACAGATCAGAGATCATAGATCTAAAAGCTCGAGCTTGTAGATCTGCTATTTTTGAAAAGTCGTGAAAATGTGTGCAAATCTTTGAATATATGTATTTTTTTAAGCGAACATTTGTAACTGAAATTTTGCTTCTGGGGGGTCCCTGGAACTAAATATTTTGAGATGGGTGTCCGTGGGCCAAATACATAATGCGTTCTTATACGGTCTAAATGGGTTAAAGTAAACCCCCTATGAAGAACATTCACGGGGGGCCCGCAGTGAATCCTTGTACCCAGGGCCCAGAATTTGGTGCGACACCCCTGGAGGAGGAGGTAATATCATGTCGAGTACAAGATAAGAAAGTGGCTGTAACCAAAAGGTCTCAGATCTAAACTGTAATCCTTTCCCTGCCAATGGTATAAATGTTTGAGGTGCAACACCAGGGGTTGGTAGGAATGCGTTACAAGTTTGAGCACTTTTCACGTTCCTTTTTAGTTTAAAGCTATACTGTGTAAGTTGCTCAACTAGTGGTCTGTAGCAGTATAGCAAACCGCGGTCGCGTCTGCTTCTTTCAGCCGTTTTTCGCCGCGGACCGGGCACGCATCCATCGAGGTCTCTCGTGTCCCTCTACGAGCAGCGGTTGGGGAGTTACATGCTAGACTTCTAGACCAGTGTAAACAAAGCTGTTGAAGCAAGCTATTTCCTGAAGAGTCGCAAGATGCGCTGTAATTGGCTGGTAGTGTATCATGTGTGTATGATCTGCAATGTGATTGGCCAACGTATACACAACGTATACGGATGATGCAAATGACGTAATTTTTCCGCGAAATCCGGTCCCCGGACAGGATCATAGAAAACATATAAAGAGAAGGCTTTAGAAGCTGAAAATAACGGAGTGGGTGTTCTAAAACTTTAGCGATTTAACAGTTAGGACAATTTTAAGATTTGTTTTATAAAAGAAGTTACATGGTATAACTTTAACTACTATATTTTTGAGCTGGTAATTTACTTTTTACTTTGCTACATTTGCCGTTTGGCGTTTGCACATCATTGCGACTACTCTGCTTAAACATCAGGGATCAAAGTGTAGGGTAAAGATCATGCAACGATCACCTCTTAAGTCATTAACTTCTTGCAGAACAGCCTCTAAACAACTCACTTCATAATGGAGGACCCTGGTGAAAACGTTTTCTCATATTAGGCCACGAGGAAGATTTTTAAGTAAAACTAATGTAACACTATTGCACAAGATTTTTAGTTAAATGCACAAAGACACAAACACCCACAGGCTTGCACACGAGTTGCAGTTCAATAAAGCAATATTTATCTTCAAAGTATCTTTCGATGGGCCAAAATATTTAACCCACAAAAACTGGGAAAGCATCCTTATCATTTTAGATTTTAGCTACAGAAATCATGTAATGTGCAAATCTTTGAATATATATATTTTCTAAAGCGATATTTTTCCTCAAATCTTTGTTTTTGGGGGTCCATAGAACAAGAAATATTTTGAGATTGAGGTTGGTGGCCAAATATACATAAACTTTTGGGGGTACTTGACATGATAAAGTTTGAGCACCACTGATAGAGCAACATACAGTAACTGTTAGGTTTTAGAAGACATTTTTAGAATCGGCCTCAGGTCTTAATGGGTTCTAATATAGTGAACTATTATTATATGTTGTGGTATTCTGGTAGATACCGTACGGTGAGATTTCATACTGTTACATGCCTGATCATCTCCACAACAACAGCCATGCGGTCCAAAGTGACCTTAAGTGACACAGTGAACTGCCGCTGCATACTGCATAGCCCAAGTGCTTGAATGTAAACGTGAAGTGGAAATATTTCCAACACCTCTTGAGTGCTGAGGACGTGGCGAGCTCTCAGCAACGAAGGAAACGTGCACCAGCACATTGTTTCCATCCAAACAACGTCAAATCATGAGAATAATGGAGGGGGAAAGCAGCCAGCGTATAGAGAGAGAGCTTCCTCTGTAGAAACACAGCCTTGCTCCTGTTTTACTTCAACCAACACCTTGTCAAGGATAAGATTATATGAAATATAATCTATTATAGCGTTACGGTATAAGATAATTCATGGCTCTTGAATGAGTTGCTGTGTATTTTCTACAGGGACCAATAAGCAAAAGTAGACATCACTTTAATGAGCATTTCTGTAGTTTATCATACTGTTCCTATCTAGTACCTCAGGACGAAGACAACATTTCTTGACCGGCTCTTCTGAAATCCGCCTTTGACTCTATATGTACAACACGTCATTCTTTTTTATTAATACTTAACTACTTAAACCCCTATCTACTTTGTTGAAGGCCCTCTCCCGTGGCTCCCAGTTACTTGGGCAAAGAAGAACATAAAAGAAATAAAGAAATAGCTCCAGACAGATTTTGAATACATTTCTGGGTCAAAAATTACTCTTTTCATAATAAAGGTTGCCTACCCCTGCTCTATCTCTTCACCGAAATAGCCAAATACCACCTTGCAACTCGTCGCAAAGCAATGCATTGTGAGCTTATAGATCTGCTATGTTTTATGTTGTTCCCAGAACAGGGACGCTATAGGTTCACGTGGTTAAGGCCAGGGTTAAATATACAGTCTTTCCAGTGAGGTATTAATTAGAGTAATTGTTAGCGATGTAGGGTTGATTTATAATCATATGTTCTTTCCCACCATCTCTCTCTCCCAGTCATATTTGATTCATTTATGCTCTTATTCTATTCGTCTGTGCAGAAAACAACCTTCTTTTTTCATATGACACCATTACACTATGGGGCTCTATTATTATTTTTGAGTAATGGTTTCATATCTCATTCAGCTGCACCAGTTATGCTAATGCAAGCCGACAGGATGCTAGTGATATTTCCTGAAAATATAAAACCTCCCCTTTAAGAAGTTATTATGGGCAGCAGAACGCAGTAGTACTGTAATTGTTTGTGCGTGTGTATGCGCGTGTGTGTGTGTGTGTGTGTGTGTGTGCGTGTGTGCGTGCGTGCGTGCGTGCGTGCGTGCGTGCGTGCGTGCGTGCGTGCGTGTGTGTGTGTGCGCGTGTGTGTGTTCAGGAGGTTACCAAGAGTAACAGCAATGAGAGAGGCTCCCTTGGAGGATGAGGTCATTACTGTAGGGAGAGAGAGAGAGAGAGAGAGAGAGGCGGGAAGAGAGAAACTTGAGATAGAGAGAAAACAGAGCAAGCAAGTGCATAGAGAGGTGAAGCGACAGAGCGAGAGAGAGAGCGAGAGAGAGAGAGAGTGAGCGAGAGTAAACAGCAGGTCTTTTCCAGGGAGCCTGAGGCCCTCTCAGGAGTGACATCACCATCATTATCATCAACCTGATATTAAGCAGCACTGCTGGCTGTGTGCATGTGCGTGTAGCATAGTGAGAATGCTTGTGTGCGTGTGTGTGTGTGTGTGCGCACGCGCGCATAGGCACACTTGTGCTTGTGTGTGCCTGTGAGCACTCATGGCTGTTGAGAACAGCAAGCTGGGGTTAAATGGTTTGTATTTATTTGCAAGACAATGTTGAGACAAAATTAGATAATAAAATATATTTCTCATTCAGGTCAAGCTGAGAAAAACCATAAAGGATAAAGGCAAGTCCTGCTCTCAACCCTAGCCTCTCAACGTCATTTATAAACCAACCCTTTCACTGACATTTAATCTCCTGTCACCTCAATTAAGTCACCTCAAGGGAGATACCATATATTTAACCCAGGCGTCATGTATAAGTAAAAATAAATTTCTATAAAAAGAATGATATTGGTACTTATTATCGACTTTCAAACCTACGCAAATGTTTTGACTTTGCAGCTTGGTCAGAAAGTGAACAGTCTACAACCTACAGTATGATGACGAACTCGGAAAGAATCTATAGCTATTTATTTGTTTTTTTTTATTTTGTTTTCCTCCATGTTTTTGTCCAGAGAACCGAAATGACAAATCTAATCTCTTGCGCTGCAACCCCGGTTGTAATGAAAACATTATTACTCAGATTGTCATGTGTGTGTCCTCAACAACGGCAAGGCTAGCCAAGTCAGAATTAAAGGTTAGCCCTCCTGGGAACGTGCCAATGTCAATTGCTAAGCAAGCCGGGGGCTAAGAACTCACTTAGCCTAGGGTCAAAGAGATTTGAGAGGGAAGTTAGCCCAGGGCTATGAAAACAGTCAAATAGCAACATCGACCGGTGGCTCCCAGCTCAATGACCCAAGAGCAGGCTATAGTGTTGCAATTAAATCTGGTACAATACAAAACAATACAAAACCATAGACGTACACTGACTGGGTCCTTAGGACTGGAGTCGAGAACTACTGACAGACAATGCTAGGCTTTCTGAAAAACCTATGTTGCTGCTACACCAGTGGTGCTCAAGAAGCGTTTTCATGTCAAGGACGCCCAAAAAGGTGTGTATTTGGCAGCTGACCCCCCCATCTCAAAATATTTAGTTCCAGGGACCCCCAGAAGTTAAAAATGTATTCAAAGATTTGCACTTTGCACACATTTTCAAGATAAAATTACCCAAGATGCTTTCCTATTTTTAATGGGTTAAAAGAGCAGATGGGCAGATACAAATCACAGACAAATCCGGGACTCAATGTTATTTTAACCAATAGTGGCACATTTGCAGTGGTTGGCGGAGGTATCCCTACTCTAACAAACCTGGTTTCAGATGGTTGACAAGCTAGTTGACAGGAAATGTGAAATTATTCACAATTTGGGGAGCAGGTGCACATTCTCAATCTAATATTGAGTGTGTGTGTGTGTGTGTGTGTGTGTGTGTGTGTGTGTGTGTGTGTGTGTGTGTGTGTGTGTGTGTGTGTGTGTGTGTGTGTGTGTGTGTGCGCGTATGCGTGCATCTCAGAGGGTTATATTACCTGATAGATATGCTGGAGGCAACAAAGCAACGTGACACAGCTATTTTATGTTTCATTTTTACGATTATTTTTATCTGACGCACTTAATGAAGGACGAGTCGTTACGGAACAATGGGCTTCAGAGTTCCTACATTACCTCTCAACCCCCCCCCCCCCCCCCCTCCCCCCCAATCATATTTTAATTGGGGACCCCCCCAAAATAATCATTTTTGAACTAGTGGTGAAAAAGTATGTTAGAAGTGGCTTATTGTCGGTATCATCCGATAACATGCTGGAGTCTGTCACTGTTACAATGCGCTAGACCCCTGGGAGATGGATTGCTGAGGTGGAGCTCCACACCTACTGTACCATCCGCTCCCCAGCCGCATGACTTGCCGCACCCAAGTCGTGCCACCCATACGCTGTGCCCGGGATTGAATCCCATGACCTTGTGGTCCAAAGGCGAGAGCTCTACCGACTGAGCTACCCGGAACACGCAAAATAATCATATTTAAACTGGATACCCCCAAAATGGTCATATTTGAACTGGGGACCTCCCACCCTGACAAGCATTTGAAATTGAGTTGTTGAGGCATTCAATTGTGTTGGACTCGGTTCCACAGATATAAAAATAGCAGATCTACAAGCTCACAACGCCTCACGTTATGAGAAATCTTTGCCTCTTTCCTAAATTATTTGACAATTTCAATTTGGCCAATGTTTGACCAGTTTTTATAGTATAGTTTTGAACCATAGTGTTCCCTATTCTAGTGCATGACACAATATAATGGGCGAATATCCTGTGTCTTCTTTTCAATTGACAATGTAGGAATTTAGCAGACACTCTTATGCTGAGTGACTGTGCAAGAGATCAGAGCAAGCACGAATCCTAGTCAACAAACAGCAAGGTAAATACTAAATAGTGATAGTCATATGGTGTAAAGAGAACAATGCAGTGTCTCAAAAGAAAAACCGAACACCACCAGGTAAACATCAAACCTAGCATCTGTCTAAAACAACATGCTATCTTTCCAGTGTCTCCCCTACGCCAACTCTGTGCTGTCTGTCTGTCTGTCTACCCAAATAAGGAGGGGGAAAAAAGTGGGAAAAAAAATAAAAAAGTAAGTAGGCGAGGAGAATAACTGCTTGTCCTCCTTTTAGGAAAGGAAAAAGAAATTTGTTCTATCAGATGCAATCCCTTGGAGAGCGAGAGACGTGTACACATGTCACCTGAGCTAGCAGTCAGAGTGCAGGGGCAGGCAGCAGCAGCAGCCTCTAAAAGCAGGTGGCGGGGTGTACGGTGTTCTGTTTAAGGACATGACAATAGGACTGGAAAACACTGTACCAGTATGTCACAGACTGTATAATAACCCCCGGGAGAGAAACTGTCACCGTCACTGTCACTTTACCAACAATAGAATGGACTGTAGGAAAGAAATGAACTGGAACGGACGGACGGAACTGTCCTATACTTTACTATATAAAATCAATCATGGGCTATTAATGACCGCCTTAAAAGCGATGTGGCACGGCCTGCACTGAACCTCTCTGTGTGTGTAACGGGGGTGTGTATGCGAGGGTTGTTTCTCTTTTATTATAAATTATACATTTTGTACTGTACTGCCTTGATGACACTGCTAATTTAATTGATCAAAAAACGGAACAGAACTGAATCGAATGTATTGAAAAAATCAAAACCTCTGACCGCTCCGGATACAGACGATTCTCTCTGACCAGTATATCAACCGGCAGGCTGAAAATTTGGCAACTACATATATTATATAAATTCCACTGACCTAAGCCAGGATTAGGATAACCACCAGAATGTACTCAATATTAATACATGTTCAAAATATTTGGCATTACTGCTGACTGGTATGATTTACGAGTCCGGAGAGTTGCAAGTCTTCGGTGTGTCCTTCCACCCAAAAATAATCAAATTTATCCCAAAATATCTTTGCTATCATGTAGTTTTACCATGTCACATTAAATAGCTCAATTCATTGGCCAGCAAAAAAAATCTTCAGGTGGCAACAAAATAACTGTCTGGTGAATGATGCAGTTCCAATTCTTTTTTTTCTTTTTTTTTGGGGGGGGGGGCTCTGCTCCCACCCAGTATTAGTGCGACAACAAAGTGAGAGAGAGAGAGAGAAGGTGGGAGAATGAATTCCAAATTCCTCCCGGCAACAAGATTGTCCAATGAGATTACAGCAATAATGCCGAGTCATCTCCTTGGGCTCTGCGGCCAATCGGAGCCTCTCCGTGTATGACTGCCTTTTTGACTGCCGCTGGGATGCCTGCCTTGTCAACCGGGGCGTACGCCTACTGACTGACCTGGGCTTACTTTTTACTATGTACGGTAAAATCCCCTCAGTGTTTTGTACACAGGTGACATTTGTAACTCGGAGAGAGGCAACACATGAAACCGAGATGGATACGGTTTCATTTGTACCCTCAGCTCTTATAAGAGTTAAATTAATACTCTGGATTTTACGTGTTTCTCCTTTGCTTCCCTCTCTCAAGCTTCCCCAGTCCCACCACCATCTCAACACAGAACAAAAGACACGACAAAAAGGCAGTCGACTGGACTGACCACTCCCCTTCACAGTAAACTGGTAAACACTGGTAAAATCTGGAGTGGTCATTCTAACCACCGGCTGAAATAATCGGTGCAGTGCGACCTAGCCTTGATTCCCATTTAAATTCAGCTACAACACAATCGCACCTTCTTAATGACATTGATTTTCTCATTCGTTCTGCATCAGTTTCGTTAAGAGTGAATGTTGTGTGTGTGTGTGTGTGTGTGTGTGTATCTATCGTGTGTTGTCGTCGATAGTAAGGCTCCGTCTCTTACTCTGTCCCTTCCGTGAAGTGCTGCTGCTGTCCTTGTGCCATGTGCGTCAGCATGTACTGTACGGTGCAGTGGAGCTCTACTTAAAGACTTTAGTGTCCCAGAAGGGGGATCTGGCTTTGCAGCAAGGCACGACTCACATCGCAGCTTCCCAATAACAACTGGCAGTATGCCTCTGCAGCACCAACGCAACCATGGATTAACCACTTAAACCCTATATCGTCACTGTTGGGGCAGAAACCTCTCTTATCTCCATATTCTCTTGTAAATGAACGCCCTACTTGATGATACTACAGCATAAAGAAACAAAAGCAGCGGATTTGCAAGCTCGAAACGCGTCGGGAAGTGAAACGTGAAACTGCATCATTCACCATACAACTGATATACAGTACTTCAGTTGACCATCACGGAATATACTTCTCCTTTTCTGGGTGCTTTTTTATTTATTTTATTCCCCAATTTAAGCAATATCAAATTGACTCCTCCCCACGTCGTCACTGCTGTTGTATCCTACTGGCCCACCTCCCGGTGGGAGCTCCTCACTAGAGAGCCTTCGTGTCCTACTCCTCCCGCCCACCGCTCCCTGGCTGCTGACAGGTGCCACCCCAGCCTGTAGGTGTATGCGCAGGGACAAATATCACCCTCCCTGCTTGGCTTCCCTCCCTCGAACACGGACCAATCGTGTTTGTATTGACGCTCGACAAAGCCAGATGTACCATGGTGGATTCAAAGTTAACCCCAATTCACCCTCCTTTCTTCCCTCTACACTCACTAAGACTCTTTGACGAACATAGCCGACAACCGACGTACAAGCTCACAACACGCCGCAAGAGCTTGTAAATTGGCTATAATTCAGCAAATGTTAACCTCGTTTATGACATGTGCTAAGGTGCATGGGGCTCAAATAAGACGGTTAAATATGACGCATTGCGCAACACATTGTACTCCTATCGGGTATCGAGGTCAAGTCAAAATTCCTGATTCAAGGAAATAAATGCATCCATAGACAAATATGCCCAAACACTTTCTCAGGTGTAGTTCCAAGCTCTAGTCCCTTGATAGTTGGAGGACTTATAGTGCTTACTAGCAAAATGGATACAGTGGGTGCCCAAGTTGCTCATCACCGTTAAGATGCTGCGCACCACTGCAATGTGGCACAGCCAAGGTCCTTTTCATGACCTTGGTTATCAGGTGTCTCTTTCCACATTTGCACATATAGCTAGCACGGAAATGCTACAGGACACGGCACAGGATCAGGAAACAGAAATGGGCATTTTCCTGCAATATTTAACATGGGAGCCTATTAGGGGTGTGCTGAAATATCGATATTGCGTTATATCGCGATACTCCCTCCCGCAATAAATAATCGATACACTGCCGGCAACTATCGATATTTCATAACACCATAGATTTCCCTTGTTAACATAGGGTGCAGTACTTCCTGCCAACAACCGCCTGCACTGGTTGTGGTGGGGGGCGCTATTGAGATAAATGAGGATATAGTGGGCGGGACTATACACAGTGAAGAAGAGAGAAGAAAGTTGCCCTGGTCAGACTGTCAGCTGGTCTCTCTGACAGTCAGAGAGAATAGAATCGAATGGAATGCGTTTGCATTCACTGCAGAGAACTAGCGAGTGAGAGAGGGAGGAAAGAGGAGGAGTATGTGAGAGAGGAAAAGAGGATACATCAGATCTTGTCTTGAACTTACAAGGTGAAGTTAATTTGAGCAACACATCTCTGTTTAGTGGACACACACACACATGCAGCCACTGTTACACAAACGCACGCTTACACACACCCACAATAATATAATGAATGGAAGTCAAGGAACATGCACGCGCTACTTTGTGGGGACATGAGGTCCCCACAAAGTAGTAATTCCCTGTCCACACACACACACACACACACACACACACACACACACACACACACACACACACACACACACACACACACACACACACACACACACACACACACACACACACACACACACACACACACACACACACCTGTTCCCCCTCTGCCCGTAGCTCGATCACCCTCATTGTATTGTATTCATACAGCCTAACCACTGATATTGATTTCATTTCATTGTATTTCATTGTATTATTATCAAAGCCTGAAGAACATAAAACAAATTGGTGATACTTGCTAAGCACTGTCATTTTTAAGAAAGTATTGTTCCTCCTGTAAATGTAATTAGCACAATACAGTATATGTTAGAAAGTTTATTTTACAGGTTCCAGTCAGTGTTTTACTGTTAGTAGGAGGCACTATGCATGCATGCACATTTTTGTACATGTGGAATCTTATTTTATGTTTCTTGTCAATTACATTTTCACTACATGCTTTTTAGTGATAGATTAATTAGTTAGTAGTAGTACCCATTGTTGTGGACAGACAAATTGTGAGCAAGTTGCAAAGTTGCAGTCAGTGTTTGTTTACTGTTTGAAGAGGCAAGATTCATCTACTTATTAGCCAATTTATACAATAATCTTGTAAGGTTATGTCCATATAGGGGCATTCCCAGATATGGGCGTAATACTGAAAACATCAGGGATCTCCATATATGGGTATAAAAGGGATAAAGACAGAATTCATTTGCGTGTGGTTGCCGTGACGCGAGTCACACTTGCAAATTAATCTTGTCTTGGCCATAATGGAGTGTGACTCATGCACTGAAGCACATGAGCTGCAGGTTTTCATAGTAAATGAGACCTACGGTCGCAAAACAACCATTGGCCAAATACTGTAATACAGGCTGTTTTCTGTTTACCAGATAAGTAAGTGATCGTCGAGATCCTATTTCAGTCATGTATTTATCTGGGGAAATTTGATTGAGCACGGATGCAGTTTTATAGCAAATCCCTGCTTCATTCTCATCCAGTTTTACCACAAACAGCAGGGGATTGCCCAATACAACCAGAGTCCTCTACTGCAGTGGTTCTCAAACTTTGAAATGTTACTTTGGCAGTGTACAAATGGAACCAAATGGACCTGTCAGGGTCCATTTGGTTCCATTTGTACACTGTCAAAGTTACAGACTTGTAAGGGTCAATTGAGATCCACATAAAGGAACTTTAGTCCCTGAAATCTACTCTGAGAACGACTGCTCTTGATGACTCCAGTGAGTGCTCACTGGAACTTAAATTCTTTTAGAGAGGGAAATTCATTTAGTTTGCCATCTTAAAATGTTGTACAGTAGTTATAGATATAATGTGTATATGTGTATTGTTATAGTCAAGCGTTGTCTTGTCTCCATATTAAGCATTATTCTTTACGTGATTTTGATGAAGCCAAAGTGATGCTATTGCAAAGGAGGACATGGCCCATATTTCCCATTGACTCGACTGAATTGGATGACTCACTCTAAAGTATATATTTAGGCTACAGAACAAATCTGAATGTTTTGCATATCTTAATTGGTGCTTACACAACATGCAAATGAGCTGGTAGCCCCTTATTAATTAGCTTTGTGACTTTTTGTTTGCCAAAGTGGCAGAGGGGAAGTGAATAAGGGACGGCCTCATCTTCTGTGTCTCAGTACAATATAGATTCCATAGAACAATACTGTACTGTATGTCTGTCTACCTGTGCTTACCAGTTCAGTTCCATTTTAGTCTGCCTGTCTGTCTGTCTGTCTGTCTGTCTGTCTGTGCAATGGTGCCGGAGATAAGAGTAGGGCAAAAAGTGTGACGTGACGTGGCGTGACGTGACGGACAGACAAAGGGACTGACTGACGGAGGGACTGACTGACAGACAGCCGGTGGAGGTTTTCATAGTAACAAAAGTAGACACACATTCAGTGAAAATGAGCTCTTAGATCAGCAATCTTGACGTGACGGACAGACGAAGGGACTGACTGACGGAGGGACTGACTGACAGACAGCCGGTGGAGGTTTTCATAGTAACTTGCGACCTGACAGTCGCAAAGATAAGTCTAGGGAGCTTTAAACCAGAGTGCGGATGTTTTTTTACCATCTCCTTGATTCTTGCCTTGATGTCCAGCACCATGGCCTAAATTCAGGAACAAGATGTGCACACATTCTCCTCTGTGAACAAGTCATACTATAGAAGTCAGACGGACCATTCCCAGGACGATCTCAAGCGCCCGCTAAACTGGGCTCTGTGAGATGCAGTTTTAATGCATCTAATGTTTACATAAGTATTGGAGGGGTGGACAGCATCACATTGCCATGAGTCTCCCAGCGGTGCTGTGTTTTGAGACTCTGGGCACAACCACATGTATCCCTGCGGACCTGGGATCAAATCACCACCATCTCCCCTGTGTCTTCCTTCACTTCAGACCTGAGATCAAATCACAGCCTCATCTCCCCTGGGTCGTCTCTACTCTCTCTGTGTTCCTCTCGGCTTTCATGCCGTCTCAATATAGAAAAATACTATTGGGAGTCGGGTATCTAAACTCTCGTGGTGCCGCTATTGTATATAAGTCTTGCTCAGTATATGATATCCTCCTCGTCCCTCCACAGCGTGTCACTTAAGTTACTGCGTTGCTATTTTAAAATCAGAGCTATCACTCTGCACTGAGATAATTTCCCCGTACAGCCCTAGTCATTTTACTCGGGGAGAGAGAGAGATTCAAAGATTTGAATAATTAAAGGAAAAAGTGATCTGCAGTCAAAATTGCTCACTCTCTTATACGACAGATATTCAAGATCGACAGCAAGAGATGCAGATAATACCATAATGAAGATGGCCTGTTACTTTGCCAGTTTGTCTGGGAGGCCCTGGTGGCACAACCAGCTTGTACATAGCAGAACCCAGAGTGTGTAAATGCATAAGCTGATGATTGCATCGATTGTCCCGAGTTCCGATCCGTCTTTAAATCCTCCTAAGGCACATGACGCTCAGCTCAGACTCCAGGCTCCATATGCATGTATTTTGGGGTGGTATTTGTGCTCATATGAAGTACACCACACCACAAATGCAAAATTATAATTTAGCTGTGTGTGACGACAAGGTAAGCTTTTTTGTTCCAATTCCATGTCTCTCTCCATCAAACCGTCTAATAAAGCAACAAATACCTCAAATAAAAACAGTACCCCCAGCCTTGTGCGGCAGAAAGGATGGCTAGAACTAGACAAACTAATATGAAAGGAGGGCGGGTTAGAGAAAGAGACAATCAAATGGATTGAAGGCACGCGGTAAGAAAAAGCAATAATAGATAACAAGACAAAGCCTCCGTGGTAATCGACTGATCTGGAAAACTACTTTCACAGGAGCACACGTTCCAAAGAAACTATTATTAAGATATGACTGTGTGCGACAGTGCGAGTGTATGGTACAACAACAACACACACACAAAATAACCTTACAAGCACACACAAAAAGAAGTAAAAAATGTAATAAGACGATAACACTCTGTGTGTGCCTGAGCTTATAAAGCACAATTCAGAGTGTTGATTCAACTCTGAGAATGTAAAAATGTACCTGAAAACGACACATATTTTCCGGTGTAGGCTATGAGTGTAGCCCTAGTGCATAAAGTCTTATGAGTACCAGTGTGTACCAGAAGCTAAAATAAAAAGCTCTTAATTAAGACCCGGCACCACTGCCACCAAGAGAACGAGTTCCTGCACAATTACCGCACTTTGCCAATAAAGTGATTCCGACTCTGATTACGCCGACGCTAACAATCCGGCTTTAGTTTTTCTAATTAGCCGACACAAAGCCTTAATAGGCCTATGAATGCCTAAACACCCTAAATGCCTCGGCCCGAGACTGCCTGTTGCGAAATGGTACAGCCCAAGCCTGTTACCAACCAATTAGGAGAAGACTGGCAGAATTCACCACAGACTAGAGAGAGCGTGTGTGTGTGTGTGCGTGTGTCTGTGTGCACGTGCGTGCGTGTGTGCGTGTGTGTGTGCGTGTGTGTGTGTGTGTGTGTGTGTGTGTGTGTGTGTGTGTGTGTGTGTGTGTGTGTGTGTGTGTGTGTGTGTGTGTGCGTGCGCACGTGTGCATGTGAGAGAGAGAGGTGGGTTGGGGAGAAAACACTGCATGGAGGAGAAAGAACAAGGGAGAGAAAAAAAAAGAAAAAGTCGAGTGAAAGAGAGAGTAAAAATAATTATCACCATCACCGCACATGCTCATTTTGGCTTTGGTGAAAGTGGGGGTGTTTACATTTTGTGGTGTGTGTGTGTGTGTGTGTGTGTGTGTGTGTGTGTGTGTGTGTGTGTGTGTGTGTGTGTGTGTGTGTGTGTGTGTGTGTGTATGGGCCTGCATGTATGGCTGTATGCATTCATTTCTGCCACATGTCTCCACATACAGAGCGAATGAAGAAGAGGGATTCCCCCCCACCCATTTACTAGACCCCCCCCCCCCCCACACACACACACACACACACACACACACACACACACACACACACACACACACACACACACACACACACACACACACATAAACACACAAACAGCCTATCCTTGGGAGACCTCACATTGTTTATACTGTTTGTTTTGTTTTTTTACACACCACATGACTTGCACTTTATTTTCTCTCTCTCTCTCTCTCTCTGCTCTCACTCTCTCACTCTCCTGCTCTTGGCAGCGCGTCGCATGGCGCTGCGATCATTGCCAGGCAGGAAAGGCAAAGCAGCTGCGGCCGCACTGAGCAGTTCCCCATTAACCAGGAATTATGCAAGCAGGAAATTCAAATCAGATGCAGATGAATGGATTAAGCCTGGCTCTTGATAGAAAGAAAAGGAAAGAACATAAATAAAAGAAAGAAAGGAAGGGAAGAAAGAAAGAAAGAAAGATAGAAAGAAAGATAAAGAAAGAAGCGTGCGTGAATTGCTGTGCAGAACTTGTATTGGCGTTATGGGGCATGGGTGCATGATGGCGTCACTGTCGGGCAGAAACCTCGCATCTCCAAATTTCAAATGTGTACGTTTTTTTCTAACGTCAAGCCCTGCTTCATCATACACGACTGTCGCACAAAACTAGCGAAAATAGCAGATCTACAAGCAGTGCAGTTGTGTGCTTGCAGATCTGCTATTTTCACTATTTTAAATCATTTTTTAAATGACAAAACGAACAGTCCTTGACGTACAAGGTTTCCACCCGACAACAACGATGAACTTGGCAGTGGAGAGACGGGACAGTGAAGTGATTCTGTAGGCTGGGCCTCGTTGGGAGGAAAGAAGGGCATGAGAAGTTAAAGGAGTAGTTCACAAAATGACTTATTTTCGATCATTTACCGCAGGGGTCTTCAACGTTTTCAGGCCAAGGACACAACCTGTTCATAGATTCCATATCAGGGTTTCCTGCAGCACTTTACAGGCCAGGCGCCCCGCCCGTCCTGAAAACCCCCCCGCCCCCCCAAGGGACTAAAAAAAAAAAAAAAATCTTTTTTTTTTTTTTTCAAAAAAATTTTTTTTCTCAAAAAGTTTTTGGACCTCCAACAATGTACTAGGCATGATCGCGATCGCGAAATTGCATGTTTAACCCCCATACCAACCCTATCTTTCAAACATGGCAGCCATGTTTGTTTACATTTGAAGAAAACATAAGGGCTGGTATCTCCTGAATGCCTATTCAATGTTGAATAAATGTGAATGATAGCATGTAGTTGTGTTTTCCGTCATCATGGGCACATTCATGTGCTTTTTATAGGGCAAAATAAGAATTAATATAAAAAATTACGTGAATTAACACATATGTTGCAATGATTTTTTCCGGCCAATGTCCCGCGTTGCCATGGTTACCATAGACTTCCATGTAATTGTGCAAGTGTGTAAAAAGTGCACGCCCATGCCTAGATGATGCACCACGTGTGTAGATGCTGTTCACAGCTTTCAAACAAAAAAATCCGCTTGGAAATCCGTGCAGGCATTCATGATTTATCAGCCATTATGTTTTCTTCAGATGTAAACAAACATGGCTGCCATGTTTGAAAGAATGGGTTGGTATGGGGGTTAAACATGTAATTTCGCGATCGCGATCATGCCTAATACATTTCTGGAGATCCAATTTTTTTTTTGAAAAAAAAATCAAAAACGGCCCAAACTCGGGAAACTCAGGGTTGGCACAGTACTAGTACCAATACAAACTCGGGAAACTCGGGGTTGGCACCATATGTGTTAATTACTCGAATTAATTAATTAATTATCAAAAAAATTCTGCGCACGCGCTTCGCGCGTGCGCCATGAGATCCCCCCTGGTCAAGACTTTTTCCTGCAGGAAACCCTGCATATAGTTTCTTTGTTTAACAGCAAAGTCATCGGTGTATTTTGGATTCATGTCAATTTGTGTTTTCAGATATCTAACCACTTGAACTTGACCTTTCATTCTGTATTTAGTGTGTTCTTTTTCCCCTACACCAAACCTCTTTGCCGAAAATAGCCGATCTACAAGCTCACAACGCCTCGCGCTACTATTTTTAGCTAAAGTTCTCGGAATATGGGTGCTAGGGTTCAAGTCACTGGCGCCTATTCAATAGAGCCAAGTGGAGCAATGGCTCCCCCTATTTGCCAGTCGGGGGAGCCCGGCTCCCCCTCCCTGCTTTTATTTATTCACGATCATATAATCACAAAAAGAAGAACGTCAGAAATTCGCCTTGTTTGACCCTTTGAAGCACCCATAGCATGGCTTCTAAGTTCTAAACCAATCACAGCGAATGGGGGGCGGGAGGTATAGGTCTACTGTGTTATATGCCAAGCCTGTGCCTTTAAGGGGGCGGGCTTAGGAGCAGTACGGGATGACGTTGACGCTGTGTTTTGAGACCGGCGCGGAAGTGAATGTGCGGTGTGATGCTGGGGAGAATATATTAGTGAGAAGTTAAGTTAATACAAGTGGATTAATAGTGAAAACATGACGTTTATGCTGTATGTTCCTGCCTGGCCCTGGAAGAAATAAATCATCGTTATCTACACAGAAGTTGTATGGACTGTTTGAATAAGTTACCACATGACACGAGCCAAGTTATTGCTACAAACAGTGGAAAAGGTAACAACTGGTTTCTCAACCAATCAGTGACTGTCTGAACCTCGGCTGACAGAGCGCTGCACAACAACAAACATGGCATGCATGGCTTTATCTAAATAACAGAATGAAACAGTTGTTTCACAGTGGAATATGCTACCTGGGGTTAACTACAGACATCCATAGGACATGTGGATAGCTTTTACATTTACCATACGTGAACTAAACTTTTTGACGCTGGATGACATGGCACGTTGTGTTGTGTGCCTCCAAGGAACTTTCTTCTGGGCACCTCAATATAAAATTGGATATTTTCTTGTCATTTTCTCAAGGTAAGACATGGCTTTATTTAACTAACTGTTCACTGTGGAGCCTCTTCTCTCCTCCTCCGTGTGTGTGTGTGTGTGTGTGTGTGTGTGTGTGTGTGTGTGTGTGTGTGTGTGTGTGTGTGTGTGTGAGTGAGTGCGTGCGTGCGTGTGATGAGATGCTTGCTTGCTTGTAAATATTGGTAGCTGCTGGTTGCAGATCTGTGGTCATGGTTGTGCACTTGTGGTCAGTGTGGTTGTGTTGTGTTGTGTGTTGGCTTGTTGGGTGCCCCGCGGACCGCAGGGCCGACTTTAGAACCGCAAATATCCGATTTTTCGCGGCGCCGCTTTGCGGCGCCAAAAAAAAAAAAAAAAAAAAATCCTGGATTTGTGCTCCCCCTAGTGGGGACAGAGTTAGGCGCCGGTGGTTCAAGTGGTTAATATAAAAAAGGAGAAAAGAGTTTCTATCACAAAAAGATTTGGCGGACCCCCTCTAGTAACTCTGAGGACCACCTAGGGGTCCCGGACCCCTTGTTGAAGACCTCTGATTTACCCACCTTGAATTCATGGAGATTCTTTCATTTTTCTTACATTCCTGACCCAATAATTTCGCTATTGACCCGGAATCTCCTATTGACCAATGACCCGGCCATCAAATTATTGATGAATTCAAAGCTTCGTGGGGCGGGTGATTGATTGCGACCGAAGGTCGCAGTATACCATGAGAAATGTCGTAGCTTGTCTGTCCGTCTTTCAGTACAGGAAGTATGTATGTCTTTCAGTACAGGAAGTGATGTCACTTGACATCACTTCATCAAAAATCTAACCCTGGATATTCATACTGTCACTGTGACATCACAGGTGATATCACAGTGACAGTCCATATATGGGTATCCCTTTAATGCCCATATATGGAGATTTCTGATGTGACCAATCCCAGGCCGAAAATGTTAATATTAAGTCCATATATGTATATGGATATACATTAATAAAGGATACAATAAATGAAATGTCCACATACAGTATGGGCACAACAACAATGTTATGTCAAAACATGCCCATATATGGACATTACCAAATATGGGCATGTTTTGACATAACATTGTTGACTATCATGCAGGGGTCTCCATATATGAGTAACTAGTCCCATATACATCACTGGCCAGATGGCCAAGAATTGGCGCATGTCACCCTGAGGTCGCATGTCACCCTGAGGTGTCTTTCTAGTAGAAAATACGTTTTTGGGTGAACTACTCCTTTAATAATGTTACCCACCAAAAGCGACCAAGGCGTGGTTTGACGGCTGGTGTTCATTTCCCTCCCCTGTGCAGCCCTTGTTTCCGTGTGACATTATTTTAATTACACGTAAACCACACTGGGTCTGGGAGCTCCCGAGAGCATGTCTGCCACATACCTAAGAGGAACACGCCGTTCCCACCTCATGTTCCGCCTGGGACTCCACTTAAACAGTTTGTCAAATTGGTTTTGTTTTATGCTGAGCGTTTTGTCAGCTTTCATGAATTTGTGATTGTGCGTGCTTTAATGTCACGATTAATTGTCACACACACTAGGGCATTAACGACTTGTGATTTTTGCAAGTCGACTCGACTCAGTAAAAAGTTGAGTTGAAGTCGACTATATCGTTTGATGACGTCATCACACCACACACAACCCCCCAATTATTTTTGGGGGGTCCCCAGATGATTAACTTTTCTCAGTAAACAGTAAACAAACCAACATAAAGTTTGAATGTATAGAGGGTATCTGCACATTTCTAAAGTGCCAATTTAAGGACTTTTTAATAGCTCTAAAATGACAAATTAAACATTGTCCAAATTGTCAAATATAGAGGCAGAACGATCTACAATTCTACATGCTCACAACGCGAGGCGTTGTGAGCATGTAGATCGGCTATTTTCACAATAGAAAGTATTATTATTTTATTTTTTTTCAACTTTGACTTTCGACTTTCTCTGGTGGGAGTCGACTTGTGTAATGAAGTTGACTGAGTCGACTTTTTCGTTAATGCCCTAACACAATTGTGTGTGTGTGTGCGTGCGCGTGTGTGAGAAATATTTCACTTTTTAAATATACAAAAAAATAATTGCAATTATCTCAAATAATTGCAATTATCTCAAATGATTGCGATCAGGCGATTACTGTATGTAATAATTGTGACAGTCCTGATATTGTATTCTGATCCCATGGCCGCTTTTGTTGACTATCAATAAATCTGTATCTGGGCTGTTACAGTTTTACTGCACCAAGTGATCCTCACCTCTAAGGATGATTCATGTTTCATCTAAACAGATACAGTGTACCAACCATACATTTCTTTTTGACCTGTAAAACGAGGCGGTGTCTCTATTTATAGTACTATGTAAAAAGCTTGGCTCCATTTTGATACTGCACACACAGCGCCACTGATGGCACTATAATAACCATATTTGCGGGGTCATTGCATTTTATACACAGCATTGTTGTTTTTTTATGACTGAGACAGTGCTGGAATTTTGATATTCAGATTTCAGTATTGATTTTTCTTTTTTTTATATGTTTTTTTGTGCTCATTACGGCCAGTGAAGCACGTTGTAAACACTGATTTCAAAGAGAGCCATACAACAAAATGCTAATCAATACAGTGTGGCACCCTTTAACCACATGTGTACGCTAGTGTTCCTATTCCTGGGCATGTTATAAATAGTCGAACAGGATCGGCTAAAATAGGTGAATATCAGACAAAAGTAGACGAACGTTCAGAGAAAATGAGCTTGTAGATCAGCAATCTTAGCTATTTAACGTACAATTAAGTGTTGACTGTTTGGTTAAACATGTCTCGGTATAAGGAATAATATTGTTTTGTGATGATATAAGAGCCTCCAATGTTATTTTACACAACAAGACTCAGATAGCCCTGCCACTTTGCATCAGCAATCAGCATGAGTGTGCACTGTGCAAACACACACGCACACGCACGCACGCACGCACGCACGCACGCACGCACCCCACACACACACACACACACACACACACACACACACACACACACACACACACGCACACACCAAGCACCGTACAGTAACAGCAAAATCGCGTTCTGATAGGGTGGTGGGCAGCAGAGATTCAAAACCAAAAGCGACCAATCGGGAGGAAGATAGGCCTACGGTGATAGGCCAGCCTATCAGGCGAGGCGGTTTGCCTCCCAGGGGGCGGTGCCTGCGGGGCTCTGCCCTTCTTGTTTTGTGTTTTTGGCCCACAGTGTTTGTGTGGCCACATCGCTGCACAGCTGTTCCCTGGGTTGCATTCCTGAGCTGGTGCCTGGCAAGTTCAATAGGTGAGCAATACTGGAGCTGTGGGAAACTCTTTGGGAAAAAGGAGGAAAAGAAAAAAGAGAATAACGGAATGCACGCACGCACTCAGCACGCACGCGAACACGCGCATGCACGGCGCACACACACACACACACACACACACACACACACACACACACACACACACACACACACACACACACACACACACACACACACACACACACACACACACACACACACACACACACACACACACACACACACACTGGGAAAGCAAAAGTACAAGCTCACTGCGAGCTTAGCAGCTTACATCTGCTATTTTTTAATATGCTATGTTTGAAATCTTCAACAACAAAATCTTCTCTTGACAGGAAAAAGTTTGAGAACTACTCGTTATTTGTCCACATTCTGACAATATGGTGCGTTTTGTTTCCGCACTTATAATCGGACCCTGTGTGCTCCACTCCTCTCACCCCTCTGTTCGATGATACTACAAAGGCCTTTGTAGAATCTTTGATGGCATTTGCAGAATCGCAATGGGTTAAGAAAAGTAAAAAAAAAAAAAACTGTAGCGTAAACTAAAACCGTGTGGCTGTTTTTTCCAGCATCACTTCTTCCCCTCTCTCTCTCTCTCTCTCTAGCACAGACTTCTGCAAGAGAGCACTCTCTCTCAGAGCATACGAGGCCACGCAATAACGCTCGCTACACTGAAACAAGTGTAAATTAAATTCCTTTACGTGATGTGGCAGTTATTCGTGGCATTGCGGGCTGACCCAGTCTA
Organism: Nannobrachium achirus; assembly: GCF_963921795.1. Classification (NCBI taxonomy): domain Eukaryota; kingdom Metazoa; phylum Chordata; class Actinopteri; order Myctophiformes; family Myctophidae; genus Nannobrachium; species Nannobrachium achirus. The sequence continues at coordinate 38,910,152 of NC_137819.1, read as the reverse complement.
GTCAAACATACGGGAATAAAATAAACTGTTCTGCACACGTATTAAGAGAGCAGACAGAGAGCGCTGCACACTGCATGCTCTCTGCTACACTGTCCACGACAGACTCACTCACCAGGGAAATGAGGGGGACAGCACCCTCCCTTGTTATTCACTCTGGAGAGAATCTGCCCACACACACACTCACACGCACGCGCACACACACACACACACACACACACACACACACACACACACACACACACACACACACACACACACACACACACACACACACACACACACACACACACACACACACACACACACACACACACACACACACACACACACACACACACACACACACACACACACACACACACAGAATCAGATAGCTCGAGACCCAAAAGAGAAATGTAATCCAAAACTAGTCAAAAAGTAGAAGATCTAAAAGCTTGTAGATCAGTTCTTCTCAAATTTATGGAATTTCTATAGATTTTATGCATTAAATCAAAAAGGGATCTCTGATAGTGGAATCAAAGAAGGAGACCCGCACACTGTAGAACTTGCAAAAAAGAAGAAAAGTAGCTTTATTTTGACGTTTCGGTCATTTCGACATTCATCAGAACAAACTTGGCATTTATTTATGAAATTATTTAGGAAAATGTTAGAATTTGATTTTAATTCATGAAAATGTTTAGGAAATGAAACAAATAAATAAAGAGGATATTCACTCATGGGTCATGACCCATAAAAATGGACCTGCGACCCACAAATGGGTCCCGACCCACTCTTTGAGAACCACTGAGATTTGCACATTATACTAAGTTATTATTCTTATTATACTTGCATATCCCTCACTGCAACTTCTGCAAGTTCTGTTAAATCACAGACACATTATATAAAAACAACATTACACGGCCTTGTGAACATTATTTTTCACTTTTCAATTCCACTTACAGTCTAGCGCGGGCCAGACATGGATGAAGGGAGGCAGACAGGGTTACAGTGGGCACAACTGAGACATGAATAGTGCAAAAGGAGGCGTACACAGCTCTCACTGTCGGCAGGGGCGTCACAAGGGGTAGGAAAGTTGGGACTGAGTTACCAGGGCCCAAGGTGGAGGGGCCCTATAGTACCTTTAGCTATTGAAAAATAGCAGATATACAAGCTCACAGCGCGGCTGCGAGCTTGTAGATCTGCTATTTTTGAAAAGTCGTAAAAAAATGTGTGCAAATCTTTGAATATGTATTTTTTAAGCGAACATTTGTAACTCACATTTTGCTTCCGGGGCGGGGTCCCTGGAACTAAATATTTTGAGATGAGGGTCCAGCTGTGGCCAAATACATATCATCTTGGGGGTCCTTGAAAAACGTTTGAGCACCACTGACATAGAAACATACGTTTCTTGCACACATTTCAAAAATAGCAGATCTACAAGCTCGCAGTATATCTGCTATTTTTCAATAGTTAACATTCATGGGGGGCCCACAGTGAATCCTTGTACCCAGGGCCCAGAATTTGGTGTGACGCCCCTGCTGTCGGGAAGGTTGATGTTGATGTTTTGTATGCACAGCATAGGCAGCGTGAGCCAGACAAGCGAGCGTTGTCTCTGGGCCCTGTGTTCATTTTTTTTATTTTGAAAGATTTATCCGCTAGGTGAGCCTTAGATAGAATCCAGTGAACACAGCTGGTGGATTTTTGCGATTTGCATTCCACCCACCACTGTGCCAGGTGGGCAAAAACAAAGTTGGTTTTCCCGCCCGGGCCAGCCAATGAGTCAGGCCAGCATGGCAAGAAGAGTCTGCACCACAAAACGCCCAATAAAGTCCCCCGGTTTATGCCTAGTCTACGTTTTACCAAAACATGGAATCTTTCGCCCACATGAAGAAAAGTACTGAGGTAAAAGGCAGTCATGATCACGTTCAGCTATTCTTTTCAGAGTTTATAGTTTCCCAAACTTTCCTGTCTCTCTCCACTGTCCAATAAAATAGAGAAGCCTTAAGTAGTGAAGCGGTAAAGGTCATAAAAATGTCACTGTCCTTACTATCATTTTCAAAGTTTATATCCGCCCTCTTCCTTCTCTTTCCTCTGCACAGTATGTACACTAACTCAACTGCCCAACAAAGCAACATAAGAACATGTTATCGGGATAAAAGTAGCCCAATCCTGTTCCTCTGCACTAACTACACAGAAAGAGACAATGAGGATAACCTTAGACAAAGAAAAAACTAATTAGTAGCATGACCGGAATCCTTCTCTAACTTGGAATTATGTCATGTAGCCCACAATGAAACTGTAATTCATATAACAGTTTAAATCATAAAACACTCAAGTCATTTATGAAATGGGAAGGAGAAGAGGCCTCTTCATATGGTAAAAGGATAAGATCTCTTCACTTTCTGAAGAGAATCCACTTCCTGCTCTGATTTCCAGCAGAAGTGAAAGGATATCAACCTTGGTACACAGCAAGTCAGAACACCGTTGCCATTTGAATGTGAATCTGATCATTTTATTCTGAGCTCACGTTGACCACAGACTGAACCCAGAAGTACCTGGGGTGAAGGAACTTTATTCAAATATTAATGAGACCAGAGCTCACACACGCACGTTTAACTGCGCTCGCAACAAACAGACAGACACACACGCACACGCACACGCACACACACACACACACTGACATTCGTGCACTCCCAAGTGCAAAGGCACACATTCGTGCTCCCACATGCACATACACTCCTTCTGTGTGTGTGTGTGTGTGTGTGTGTGTGTGTGTGTGTGTGTGTGTGTGTGTGTGTGTGTGTGTGTGTGTGTGTGTGTGATGGAGAGGGAGAGGGAGGGAAAGAGGTCACTATGACAAATGTGTGCTGTGCTCTGATGGGTCTGTCATCTCCTACCATTCTCTGTAGAATAAGGGAGAGCTAAAAAGGGCCTGTCAACTCCAAACAGGCCCCAACGTAGGACAAACTGTGACCCATATTCTTAGGATGGCCATTACGGCAACACACAGTATGCACACGGCTATTCAAACCACTTAAAGCCATTTTAGACTTCATGGTCGTTGTCACGTTGCAAGTGGCTTATATATGATCTACCCCAGTGGTTCTCAAACCTTTTTATGTCAAGGACCCCCACATTGACACTCATTAGCCCGCAGACCACCATTTGAAAAGATATACCAGGGACTCCCATAACAGAAGATTTTTACGGCTCTAGCTTCCAGTGATTCTCAACCATTTTAATTAACATGCATTAGGCTACAGACCCCCATTTAATGTCATTTCTTCTCTGGGACCCCAATTCATATTGTACAATCAATGTTAATTTAACTCTGAGAGTGTACAAATGGAAACAAATGGACCTGTTAGGGACGCATAAGGTTCCATTTGGTTCCTATTCCTAACTATCTATAATTTATCTGGGGATCGCCTGGAAGTTGGAACTCCCTCAAGGACCCCTGGGGGTCCCCGGGCCCGGACCCCACATTGAGAACCACTGATCTACTATTGTTAGTTTTATACTATAAGACAGACAAATGAATGGGTAGATCACTATTGCCCCATTTATTGAGCCATGAATTTTGTTCAATCTACATATTTATCCAGTTCATTCCCCGATCCCTACACGCTGAGCACGGGATTCAAACCGGCAACAGACCGGTTACGGCAATGCAGCGCGTGTGAAAGCACGTGTGGGTTTTTACGGGTATTGGTGCAGAGGAGGGACAGTATGTATGAGTAATGTGTGCTGTACTGTGACTGCTCTCTGCACTCCTCTGACCCCTCTGTTAAAACCACACCAGGACTGCAGAGGCAGAGAGGGAGGCAGGCAGAGAGGGAGGGAGGGAGGGAGATATGAGAGAGAGATGGGTGTCGCTCTCCATTCCGACATGTCGCCACTCAGAAATTGACTTCTTATTGTCGGAGTGGCGACACTTCCAGTTTAGGTTAGGGTTAGATAGTGTCGGAATGGAGACATGTCGGAAAGGAGACATGTCGGAGTGGCGGGGTGTAACCGGTCCGAGAGAGATACTGTAGATCAGGGGTCTTCAACGTTTTCAGGCCAAGGACCCCTTAGCTGAGAGAGAGATGAAGCAGGGACCCCCACTATGTATTGTATAAAGTTGTGTTGCATATCAAAAATGTTAGATTTCTTAGACAGCTTAGACTAGACTTGTTTAACAGCACTATTGTTGGACTAATGTGTATGTTTAGACATTGAACCGCCAATACTCTTTTTTCCCTCTATACCAAACCTCTTTGCCAAGAAAAGCAGATCTACAAGCTCACAACGCCTCGCACTGAGGCGTTGTGAGCTTGTAGATCGGCTATTTTTGGCTAATGTTCCACACAGAATAGTGATACTAGGGTTCAAGTGGTTTGTGTAAAAAAATCAAACCCAAGTTTGAAGTGAGCGGTGGTGTGTGTGTGTGTGTGTGTGTGTGTGTGTGTGTGTGCGTGTGCGTGTGCACGTGCGTGCGTGCGTGCGTGCGCGTGTGTGTTGCTCACCCAGGTGTGTGTGTGTGTGTGTGTGTGTGTGTGTGTGTGTGTGTGTGTGTGTGTGTGTGTGTGTGTGTGTGTGTGTGTGTGTTGCACCCGTGTGTGTGAGAGTGTGAGCCATACTTGCTCACTCAGGCCAACACTGCTATTGCAGTTGATGCTCAGGGCAGACTAGACTCAACAGCACCTCTCTGGTCACACACGGTACTCAGGCTACATACACCAGAGGCTACATACAGACAGACAGACAGACAGACACACACACACGGATACACACACGGCCACGCTATGGAGACGGTGTGACCACCGCTCAAAAATAAAGTTCCTATCACACAAAGATTTGGAGGGCCCCCTAGGGGTCCCGGACCCCCTGTTGAAGACCCTTGAAGTAGATAGATAGATATAGCAATCGACTGATCGAAACCGGCGGTTATCGGTCATGATATTCATAATTGTTATTATTTTTGTATTAATATGGAAATCTCAGTTTTGACTGACCGAAACGGATGTTTCCTTTCTTTCGCAGAGCACACGTACCACTGGAGATCGGCGCAATCTCTCGGTTACACACCACTGCATGGAGAAGTATAGCCCCCGCAACGTTGCATGGAGACTTTTTCAAGTTGATAAATATTGTTAAATGCATTTTTATGTTTTTCTGTAGATTTTGACACATTCTTTTTTGAGCGGTGGTCACAACGCTCCTATACGTGGCCGTGTGTGTGGGTCTGTCTGTCTGTCTGTATGCGTGTCTGTCTGTATGTAGCCTGTATGTAGTACCTTTTGTGACCACACATGTTAAGGGAGGGGCGCTGTTGTTCAGGCCAGGCCAGACACACACACACACACACACACACACACACACACACACACACACACACACAATATATATATATATATTTGTTTTGCTGTTGCGCAGCCTCCACGACCACCGCTCAGTTCACACGGGTGTGATTTTTTATATATATCGGCTCTTTGATCACTAATCATAATTGTATTGGACATGAAGAAGCCATATCAGTCGATCTCTAAGATAGACAGACAGACAGAAAGAAGGACAAAGAAATAGACTGGAGCTCATGCTACAAAAGGTCACACAGTAGGTTAAAATTGTTGTGGATATAACGACAGAGGCTGTAGTAGAACGGTACTGTACTGTAGCTGCTCCACAGTATGAAGTCAGAGGCTTTGGACAGGTAGGTACTGTACTGTACAAGACACTGCTGCTCCAAGTTATAGAGACAGATGCTGCAGACAGCTGGTGAGATGCAGGTCTCCGTGACACTTTGACTAAATACAAACAAGGCTTGTAGTACATTAGGTCACAGCATACAGCAGCACATACCAGTGCAGGGAGTCACAGCTTTGACTGACACCCAGCCTCCGCCTACGATATACCTCCAGGTGAAGGCGGCACGCAGTAGAATCTTAGTTGAGCATTCGTTTAACTCTTAGATCAGTGGTTCTCAAACTTTGACATCTGAGGGTCTCCCCTTAACTTTGACAGTGTACAAATGGATCGTAGCGGGTATATTTGGTTCCATTTGTACGTCACAGTTACAGACTTGTAAGGGTCAATTTAGACCCCCATAAAGGAACCTAGAGTCCCTGAAATCCACTTTGAGAACCACTGTCTTAGATTGTACAAAGACAAAAATTTAACAAAATGGACCAGTCGCCCAAGCGCTATTTTATTTTAGATAATCACAATTATTTGAGATAATCAAAATTATTTAGCAATTTGCATAATCCATTATTCATTATGTTCCAATGTTTAATGGCAAAAAAAACAAATTTACACACAATTAAAACGCTAATCACAATTATTTGTCTGACAATTAATCGTCAACTTATTTTTTAAAATCGTGACTGCCCTATACCCGAGAATCTCTACAGTGTGTAGAGTGTGTATACTTTAGAGAGAACACAGTTTATAGTACAGAGGTTCACAGTATGGTACACAGGGTCAGGGGTTCAACTGCAACTAAACAAGAAAGGTGTCATTGTCATGGTGTCCTCCCCCTGGCTCTATAGGCTGGAAACACAATGTCACAAGTTCAATTCCTGCTGCAGCCAAAACTACTGGTGGAAATGGTGCTGCACATGCACAAAAAAAAGATCAGATCTCCAAGCTCACAATGCGTGTTCGTGACCTTGTAGATCGGCTATTTCTGGTCCGGAATAATACAAAACAACACCTAGTGTGAAGTGAGCTATTTGTGAGCCAGATGTAGGCCAAGTGAGCAAGATGTAGGCCACGCTTCAGAGCCTGGACCGGAGATTCTTTGGGAACCGGACAAAGCCAGAAGTTGGAGCTTAGCTCCTTCCAGGAGCACCGCTCAAAAATGTATTGATCCTGTGGGGGAATTTCAGTCGCCCAGAGGAAGCACATCAGTAAAGAGTTACAGGTAGAGAGTACTGTAAGTAAAGTACTGTCGTATACAGCAAGAAAACAATATGAAGCACTGTCAATACAGAACAACAGTATACATACAGTAGTATCTTAATACCTGTATACAACTATCCTGCACTATGCAGAAAAACTACGACAAGGTTACAGTGTCCTCACTGTATCGTACCACCAACCGCATGCAACTAACCGCACGCAACCAAGTATAACACAGGCTTATGTGTGTCCTAATAAAAGGCCAAGTGAAGAAATATAGGGTCGTGTGATGAAACAAGGGGGCGTGATTCTTCATGATACTGTTTATACCTACGCTATTTGAAAATATTTTGTACTTTTACTTTTGGTACTTTAAGTATAGTTTGATGCCAATACTTTCATACTTTTACTCAAGTACATTTTGAATTCTGGACTTGCGTTTTGGAAATCCGAAATCCAAAAGCCAGGGAGAGAGAGAGGAAAGAGAGAGAGAGCAATGGACTGTGAAAATCGAAAAAAATCAACCCTAGTCCAAAAATAAATACGAAACGGGCGGCAGTGTGCAAACGTGATTGACATAACGTGAGGTTGATTTTTTTTTACGCGCTCCGAAATTCACTCCGATATTCGGCCCGAAAAACGCAGCAGTGTGCAAAGACCTTTACTTGAAACACAGTATTTCTATACTGCAGTATTGATACCTTTACTTGAGTAAAATAATGTAGTACTCTTTCCACCACTTCTTGACACTGTGTGCAACAAAATACAGCACGGGACTAAAATGGTGAGTTGAGTGTTCTTACTGTAATACCTCAGATTCCTAAATTTAGATCATGCAACTACTGTAGGGCTGAGGTCGAATGTATCAATTTAAAATAGAAATGGTGCTGCTTGCTTCTTCTTTCTGCCAGATGACATTCACCGCGCATTCACCCTCATTTTATTCCCTAATGGCTCGGATTATATGACAAAAGGATTTAAAAGTTGGCGTTATGGAGAAAGCCAACTTTATGAACTGACTGAGAGAGTGAAGTGCAGCCCATGGTTGCATCGTACAACACATACAGTAGCTTAGAGCAGTGGTTCTCAACCTGAGGGTCAGGACACGCAGGGGGTCCCCAGATAACAATGAAGGGACAATTTAACGACTTTTAATATCTCATTACTGCATCAAAAGCAAACTATAATAAAAAAAATGGTCAAACATTGGCCAAATTGTCAAATAATACCAGTATAATAAAGAGGGGCCATTTAAAAAACATAGTAGACCTACATGCTCACAAAGCCTTGGGCTTGTAGATCTGCTATTTTCACAATATTCATCTGTGGAACCGAGTCAAACATAATTGAATATCTCAACTCCTACATTCCAAGTGCTTATCAGGGTGGGGGGTCAACAGTTCAAATATGATCATTTTGGGGGTCACAGCCTGCCTGAAAATATTGAGAACCACTGGCTTAGAGAGCAGGGGTTTCCCGCAGGTGGCGACCCGCAAGTCAGTCACAGCAGGGTGCCAAGTGGGCCACGGGAGGATGGCCATACTGCCATAAAAAGACGTACCGTATGTACGGAATTACATGCATGCGTTTTCAGAGAGTATCGTATATGCTCGACACAATTTAAATGGAAGCTGTGATTAACTTCTTAATTGAAACACAAATTGTATTCACTCTCTGTGACGAAAGATATTGACGGTACCTTGCCATTCTGAATGTCATCATTTGCATGTAGGGTTACAATCTTTTAATTAACTGAACGTAACATTTAAATAGTCATTTTTTTTTTTTTAGCCCTGTCTGTTGCATCATTTGGTCATTTGTATATTAAAAAGAGAAGAATCAGAATCAGATTTATTGTCACATCACAGGTTTACAGACTGAAGTAAAGAAGTGGGTGAAATTTGTTTTCGTGCATAGTTCCCATCGTATATCGTTATTTCCATAGAAGAAAGAAAGGTAAGAGGGGCGGGGGGGGGGGGGGGACAAGGGGGGAAAGGTGATCAAGCAAGAAAAAATAAATGCTGAGTATGTTGATTAAAAATATACACAGATAAATATTTATCTCTCTTTTTACAAACGGTAATGAGAATAATATTCTTAGTAATTTGGTGGGTCCTGGGCCAAAGGTACCTCCATCTGTGTGAGTCACAGCATGAATACGTTTGGTTTTAGAGGTTAGACAAGGCCGGTTTGAATCCCTAAACTGACTGGGGTAAAAGCACATGGGAACATGCTGTTGTCTCAACAACCACACCTGTCAACGCGCCCTTGAGCAGCGCTCCTTACTGCCACACAGTAACAACCATAGAGGACTCTCTGGTTATGCTGGGAGACTCCCACATCAATGTGTACTGTACAACTGTAGGGGAGGAATGTGATGCAAGTGTCTTCGCACTTAAACCACTTCAAGAAAAAACGAAAGACATTCAATCTGTCTTCGCCTTTGCGCACGTGCGTGTGTGTGTGTGTGTGTGTGTGTGTGTGTGTGTGTGTGTGTGTGTGTGTGTGTGTGTGTGTGTGTGTGTGTGCGTGCGTGCGTGTGTGTACGCGCATGAGAGGCACTAGAGAAATGCAGAGATTTTATATGTTCTGCTGCCCTTGATGACTGAAGTATATGTGTCCCAGCACCCCCAGCAGCTAGTCATCTCGGGGACTGTCATTATTCCCTGTAGCCAAAATGATTTTTTTTTTTTTTTTTGCTCTTTTTTTTTTATGCCACAACAGCATCTCATAATATCTAGGCTACATTTCACTTAAACGCCAGAGCTTAACTCTGCATGTAAATAAGACTTTTTTAAATTAATGTGAGAGATCGGTACATAATTCTGTTAGTCCTCCCAGTTTATATTAGCTAAAATGCTAACTAGCCAGCCTTTGTTAGCCGTTTGTAGCCAAATGCGGTAATATCGGGACTCCATTACTTAGCGAAGCAACCCACAGTATTTATCCCATTAATTTAATGCCACGTGTGTTCCAAATGAACAATTATTAACCACGTAATGTATGATTTTGTGTATTATTATTTATTATTCTTCCGCCGTTCTTGACTTCCGCTGTTTCTTCTTCTACGCTGGTGAAATGATCCTGGAGCGGCCTGGAGACGTCTGTGACGTATGCTCCGGTGCGGAAGCTTCCTTTGTCACTGAGTTAGCTTAGCATTGAATAGATCAGTGTCGTCCTAAACTATCTAATTCTAACGTTCAGGGTGTTTGTTTTTTTGGACAATAAATTGACAGCCAAGAAAACATGGATGGAATGCAATCGTTCACTCGCCGTCGGAAAGTTGACTTTAGAGTAGACTATTCTGGTTGACTGGCTATGAGTGGCTAACGGCTAACGCTAGCTAGCGTTAGCTAGCGCTAGCTGCAGCGCTAGCTGCAGGCTATAAACAAATAAAACGTGACCCAACTCTATTGTTGCTCTCTTCTACAAGCTCACAACGCGAGGCGGTTAAGCCTGTAGATTGTGTTTTATTATCAGGTCAAATAATCCTTCTGGCTGAAGTCACACAAACACTGATTATGCTACATTTAGCACAGTTAGCCCTGTTGCACACGTAATAGGTTCACTTCAACCTCGTGTTGAGCAGTTAATCCTATTTGCTACGTACGTCTACAAAAACCTTCATATTTCAAAGATAACGTGCTTACTGAAGTCTCACAGATGTCACAGTATGGTACGCTCAAGCAGAATTACCCGTATCTTTCGTATTGTTTAATAAACTGCATTTTAATCCGATCAGATGCCATTTTCTGTTGTTTTTCAGCCATGCGACCCCATCGGTTGCGAGGTGTACTGCACTTAGATACATTAATACCTTTTTAAGGAAACGACGACCGATCGGATTAAAATGCTCCTCATTAAATAATACGATCATTACGGGACATTCTGCTGGAGCGTACCCTATGGTGACATCTGTGAGCCTTCACTAAGCAATTTATCTTTGTAATCTGACCGTTTGTGTAGACGTATGTAGCAAATTGGTTAAACTGCTTCACGGTTGGCGCACTGTAGCGTCTTTACATTTAGCCCAATAATGCTTGAGATGCTGTTGTGGCATTATCTTTTTAGAGAGCAATAACTAAAGTTTAAAACATACATAAACCACTTTAGCCCTATGTTATACCAAGGCTATTTGAAAATAGACGATCTACAAGCTCACAACGCATTGCGGTGCGACGCGTTGTGAGCTTGTAGATCTGCTATTTTCAAACATTTTGTACTTTTACTTTTGGTACTTTAAGTACATTTGGATACCAATACTTTTGTACTTTTACTCAAGTACATTTTTTATTCTGGACTTTTACTTGTAACAGAGTGATTCTACATTGCAGAATTGATACTTTACTTTATTATAAAATGTTGGTACTTTTTCCACCACTGTGTAAACGTTTGTGTTCTCATGCCAATAAAGCTTCTTTGAATTGAAGATTGAATTGAAGATTGCTCCCCATGTGGCGGAGTCAGGTCATTGCAGGTTAGAAATTTATTTAAAACTTGAATATCTCAAAAGTACTATTTCAGCATGGCATCATTCTATAAGCCATATCTTCAAAACTGTTGGGTCAATCTCCACAACCAATATATCATTTTGTAGCTATGATCCCCAGCTTTCAAATGAAATGAAAAAATGAAAATGAAAAAAATTGCAATGACTGGCTCCTGGGGAGATTGGGACACATATTTTGACGACCGGCGCTTTATTGTCCTGATCAGCCTATTTCACAGAGAGAACATTGCAGTCCTAAATTCTAATATGTTCTATTTTCACTCTGTCATGAAAATAAATAGGCTGCAACTATGCAATTAACAGAAAAGGTCCAATTGCAATGCTTTTTTTACTAGAATATAATGACATCTATTACATGGTGATTGGTGATAGGGGTGCATTTACTTGTTTGTGAGTGAATTTCAGGGCCATTTCTCCTTTTACACGAGGGAGTCAATGGAGAGCAATAAGAGGGATAAAAGGCAGAATGACACATGCACTTAACCCTGTCTCTGACAGCCAGATGCCCCGCTCCTCACTTCACATCACCTTTTTTCAGCAGTATGCCAGCATACAGCACAAGCTGTTGTCAAGGGGAAGAGGGGGGGGGGTTAATTTAGGAGACTAAATAAATGAATAGAATAAAAACCCAGAGTGTATTTGCATTACACTCCTTTCCTCTTAATCAAGACTTAAGCCCAGTTCATACGACCCAGTATACGATGGTGTTGTTTGCCGACAATAACCAATATCCAAGCAAACAACAGCGACGCGTCGCATTGCCACCGTCATGCGACGAGAGTATACAAATTAGGCTGTATCTATCATCCCGTGTTTTTGCATTTTGCATTCAGCTGCTGTGGCTTGTCCAGGTGATTTCAAGAGCAAGTGCAACAGCAGAATAAGCTTTGATTTATCTCTCACACCGGCATTACAGAGAACTACAGTACTGGTGATAGCTGCAAAGGTCAGAGCCACTGACAATATTTCCTAGAAGAAAACGAGGCCTGGATGTATTTATTACTATGTATTTATTTTACGAATCAAATGTGTGTGAAACTAGGCAGGAGACGTGAGGTTTCGTACACTGACAGCATTTTGGACATTCACCTAAGAAACACTAAATTGCCTTGGGAGAGGCCATCTGATTCAGTGGTGAAAGGGATATGAGACCCTGCTTTAGAGAGATCACAAGATGAGAGATACAATCTAATGCAGTGTTCAAAGTGGGCAGTGTCTCAAGTGTATATTAGTGGTTGATTGCCCTTGACACTGGCTTTTACTCTCTCTCTCTCACACTCACTCTTGCTTTATCACACTCTCTTGGTCCTCTTTCTCTCTCTATCTCTCTCTCGCGCGCGCGCACGCACGCACGCACGCACATACGCACACACATGCCAACAATACACTACACTCACCTAGAGGCACAGCATAGAGTGTGCGCATGTTTGTGTGATTTAACTGTCATGTATTTTTTATGTATCGGTTCAAATTCATATAGCCTGACATAAATCTCCTGACAGAGTGCCATTGAGCACAGCAAAAGAAAAAAGAAAAAGAAAAAAGAAACCTAGTGCAGGATCCATTTCCACTGGACATAAATAATACAACGAAGGAAAGGTGGCTCCTATTTCAGCAATAAACGCAATAAATGTGAACGGTGTAAGCGGCCGTGATAAAAGCCTTTAAAAGGCTTTAGGGGCAAGTTGACAGGTCACATACCGCAACCACCACATTGTGTGTGTGTGTGTGTGTGTGTGTGTGTGTGTGTGTGTGTGTGCGTGTGTGAGAAACAAATAGCCAGCACGCGAGTGATTCAGAGACTTGACAGCATGCAGGGGTGTCGCACCGAATTCTCTGCCCTGGGTACTTTAACTATTGAAAAAATAGCAGATATACAAGCTCACAGCGCTGCGAGCTTGTAGATCTGCTATTTTTGAAACATCGTGAACATTTGTGCAAGTTATTTATTTCAAATCCTTCGAAGGTTTTTTGAAAAACCTAAGTTTCTACGTCAGTGGTGCTCAAACTGTTTCATGTGAAGGACACCCAAAAATGATATGTATTTGGCCACGGACCCGCATCTCAAAATATTTTGTTCCAGGGTCCCCCCAGAAGCAAAGTTTGAGTTACAAATGTTCGCTTAAAAAATACATATTTTCAAAGATTTGTGCACATTTTCATGACTTTTCAAAAACAGCAGATCTACAAGCTCGCAGCACGGCACTCGTCTCGGTGCCGTGCTGTGAGCTTGTATATCTGCTATTTTTCAATAGCTAAAGCCTAAAATAATTCCAGGCCCCTGCCCCTCCGCCTTGGGCCCTAGTAACCCAGTCCCCCCCCCCCTTGTGACGCCCCTGACATCATGACTGGTGGGGCTGATCCAGCGCATCCATATCATGGGATTAAGGAGCCCCGACACGACGTGGACACAATGGGACAAAATATGACACACAAGTCGGTCAATTGAAAATGGGGAAATGTGATTACAAACCAGAACCAATGATATGAAGGAGATAACCATCACACATTTGACACACTTTCCCCCAAAAAGCAGCCTGTGCAGTGTGTGCACTGACTGCAGATTTCACCCAGCAGGGAGCCTCATCATGATCCCTGCCAAATACCAACATGTCTCAAACGTTTAACGTTAAAACGTGTAAATGATGTTGACGTGATATGTGACACAAAATCACGCGTCATATAAATATGATAAAAGAAAATAGAACAAAATGTGCGATTGTGTAAAAAACTGAACCAAAACAAAAAACAAAGTTTGATTACCGGTATATTATAACACTGTCTACATCTACAAATATTTGAATTCATATTAATAAAATACAGTAGGTTAGGCTATTTATTTTTTTCACACCAAAACACACCATGATGGCATGGCAGTGCAGCCATGCAGTTTGCCTAGTCTCACCGGTTCCGCATGCATGCACACACACGCACACGCACACACACAACCAGTTTCTAAAAAGACCCATTAAAAATGTTTCTAGTTCTGATTAAAACAAACAAACAAACGCATACACTCAAACCAAAAGAAAAAGTGACCACTCCAGTCAGCTCAATTTCGACACTTTTCTCTGTTACAAGGCAAGCATTCTTTCTACAAAGTATTAATCGTTTTGGTCCGAGCGAAAATATCGTAGAACAGATCTACAAGCTATAATGCTTGATGATCGCTTTCTGTAGATTTCTTTTTTTTTCCGCGACACCGCCGTACCGCGGAGCCGTATAGCTCAGCCCTTTACCGTTGAAGGCGGCGTGCCGTCACCTCAGATGACCCAGCAAGCAGCAGCCAGACTGGCTGCTAGCATAGCCCCGCTTGAACCACCACAACACACACACACACACACACACATGCAGTCACACACACACACACACACACACACACACACACACCAACTATAAACACACAGCGAACTGTCTGCTCTGGCTCTGCCTGCTGCTGCCTGCTACGCTGTCTGTCAAGCCGAAGGGCTGACATTTATTTATGTTAAAGCATGCCAATAATTATTAATGGTTCTAATAATAAACGCCAAGTCCGGGACGCAAGCAGGCATTTCCCGACATCATGAAAAAGCATAAACATCCAGAGAGAGAGAGAGAGGGAGGGAGGGGGAGAGAGAGAGACGGGCAGCAGCCACGTTTTCGTGTAGGGAGAGAGAGAGGGAGAGAGAGAGAGAGAGAGAAAGGCTAATAGATGCACTGTCTTTTTTAGCTTTAGCAGAAAGGGCTATACATACAACTACCCATCATTATTAGCACGGCGGCTGGCTAACCCAGGCTAATGTTAGCTCCAGCCCTAATATACATTTATCATGTGGCAACAACAGCACTGCTTTCGCCGGAGGAACGGGAGGAAAAGTTGCCCCCCCTCCTTCCCCCAAAAAAGGAGCCGCCGAGCCGTTTGACATTCACTTGTGTCTGACAGACGACCCGCCACAGAGGGAGAAAACATAATAAATGGGAAAAGATCACTTTCTTCTGCTTGCTGCTGCTGATTCTTCTTCAAGTCTGATGATCTCCAATAAGTAAACTGTTAATAGTTTTTTTTTTTTTTTTTTTTTACGTGCAAGATTTTACTTCTAGACTAGAAGATAACAAGGTGATTCCCATACTGATGGATGGACGTCGCTATACTAGCAGCTCAGAGCTGCCTTGCCTGCCTTGCACTGCCTTGCCTCAGACAGACAGTACAGTGCCTTGGCTGGCTTGGCTCGGCTGGGCTGGACAGCACACAGAGAGAGCAAGAGAGCAGCGGCTAGTCTGTGCCTGCCTCCTCCTAGGCTGCACAGCACAACAATCGCTATTAAACTTCACTTTTTCCCTGCGGTTAGTTCCGAGTCAAAAAATAGGAAGTTCCATACGTTGTCCTTACCTGTGTTGTGCTGCTGTGCGATCGCGCCCGTGTGCGGCAGCCAGGCTATAGAAGTTATGCTTATATTATTCCCAGATCATAAGTACAGTGGTAGTGTGGTTTGGTGGTGGGTTGCGAGGCGCATATAGCTAGCGCTCGGGTACAGTAAAGATTCTAGCATAGCTAACCTAAAGACAACAGTAGAAAAAAAGAAAACAGCCTCCTCGTTGCTCATAGGGGGGATCTACGACAAAAACCACATGATCTTTTACGTCAGCATATATTTGCATAGGATGCCAATTTTTGTTTCCATGTCCAGGTGACTGAGGATGTACAGAAAAGTTTAACGACGCGGTCACACATCACATCATGTATGTGGCGCGCACTGGCTCCGCACATGGGAGGGTAGGGAGAAGTGCAGGCATGTTGCACTGCACACGCATGCATGCATGGCACGCATCATCATGTCCATCTGTGGCTCAATGTACAGTAATCTATTCTAATCTTTCTTTCATCATATGCTGCATGGTAATGATAATGGATAATGGTTAACATGTACAAATAGCCTAACTTATATGGCATGATATTATCTAAATGCTACCAATTACATTTTTTATTGATCATCATTATAACATTGAGTAATCTTGGACTTTGAATGCCATACCAACACATACAAGTGCACTCTATATTGTTTATGATAACTTATATGTATGCGAGGTTATTTCAACTTTGCCTCGTGGAATTAAGCTCAAAACATAACTAGTGAAATTGCTGAAATATATGAAAAGTATACATGACGTGGTGATGAAAGAATTGCATTGATTATAATAGAACACACACAAGCCTGTTCATTGTCTTGTAACACCTGTTTGCACTCGACGTCGATTGCAGAACTTTCTTGCTTTAGTCCATCACATTCACAATGTGAGCAACTCTTCCATAATGAAAACAAATCGTATATGTTTTTATATAGGACGTTTTTGAGAGCAAATATGTTTTTGCTGCATTTTTGGCAGTGGTCTATATGTCATCACGCTGGAGTATTTTTCGGTGAATTAAATATTTGGAACTAATCAAATTGAATCTAATGTAATAATAAGTAGAAGAAACCCCCACGAGTCACTCCAAAACAATTGTTGACTTATGCTGACACCTACTGGGTGATGTCAGAACTGCAATAGCGTTACACCAATGCATTTGGAAATAGTGCTTCATGTGTAGTTGATTTGTGATTCATTTGAGCGCAATTTACTGTATGTGTTTTAATTACTACTCAGCCTTTCCTCTCTAGTCAATTGCATATTTGTAAATGGGACATACCAAAGAAAAAAATAGATGATTTGAAGATGTGTAATGTAATATAGGCTAAGGAAACACAACTCTTTAAATGGCAATTTTTAAATTACCATTTTTCGAACAAACTAAAATAAATATATGTTTACACATTTCCTGCTATAGATCTGTTAAGATAGTCTCCAATTATTATTATCCATTCTGTACATTCATCCATATACGCCTAGTGTTTATAGACTGTTAATAGACCATGAATATTACTGTGTATATACATCATCTATACTGACTCATTATAGAATAGATTATTTCATATATTCAGTGGCAATGGATACACTGTATGATGCATTGATTTATGTAATCACTGCACATTTATATGTATTAGTATATTGTATCTTGATGTTCACTCCTTCACTCGTGCAGAGACCTAGTGATATCTAGGGCCAGCAGTTCAGTATTGTATTGTATGTTATCTTTATTTGTATGATTATTTGTAATGGTTCTTAACACAGTTATAGTATAATAGTTATACCTCTCCTGTTTAATTTTCACTGCTGTTGCATATCATATCATATTATATCTTATCTTATCTTATACCTCCAGGAAGGTGTGAAATCATTTTGACTGACAGACCTTCTGAAATGTTTCTACAGATGGCTGTCATCATTTTCATTTGGTTTGCAGGACTGGCACTGTGTGGCAGTCAGGATTCATGCATGCTCTGAAAGTTATTCTTCCAATTATTCAATAACTGTCTGTCTGTCCTGTTAGAATACAAGAACGGTCGCCCCCCCCAAAACACGCTCAGAGGCTCAGACCTCAGAATGGTCAGACCCACGTATGTCTGGTCACTAAAGTCCTCTCGCCCCAGTCAAATCCGTCAGACCCGCAAGCACAGCGACCTTGAAGCGGTCGGCGCCACAATATTCCTTGGAACAGTCAGACCCACTAGGTTTTTCTGGCCACCAGAACCTACTTATCGGGGGTACCGCCGTTGAGGGCGAGAGTTCAGATCAAAGAATTGGGGCGAGCGTTCCGCTTACGTCCTGTTATAGTACATTTGAAAACAAATTCACAAGAAATTTTATATTTTGGAACTATTAAAGTAACCATTCTCTTTGCTTCCATTTACAAAGGAAGACATTATCACTGACATCAGTTAGGCACTCCCAAAGCCTACTCCCCAGTGCTTCTTCATTGACTGTTCAATTACCTAATGTTGCCAGGCAAAAATAAGAACTCTAACCAATAGGCAGAGTTTTGGCTAATATTGCTTAGCAACAGATATTAATTCCAAGGAATGAAAAATGAACCAGGGAGGAACTAAAGTGGTCACAGATATCATGAATCCAGACTCATCTTGTGTCGTTATCTCTAAAAACAATGAGGTCAAAGAATTCCTTAACAGTGTAACACTTGTCAGAGAGGCATTCATAACCTGAAGATCCAAGCCTCTGTCCAGTCCATGACTCAAGCTATCATTCTCATTGTTAGTTCTGATTATCATACAATGGTTTTTTTTCCCACTATCCACTTCCTTTGGTAATCTATTTTCTTTATTGAGACAGAATGCGAGTGAGGTAGACAAAGACGAAGGCGGGACAGGAGAGAGTTCAAGGGCTATGGGTGGTAAAACTCTGTCAACACACATGTAACATTTAAGCAATCAATTAAAGCAAAAAAGAAAAAGGACAGAATTGCAGTTGTGTGGTCTCATTGTTGCAGCGGTTAAATCCTGTTCTAATTTCTCTCCCTTGTCTGGTGAAATAATGAACGCTTGCAGCCTCTGGGCTAACTCCCATAATTAATGGAATGAAAATAGCCCGAAAAGGAACGAAATAAATCATTACTTCAAGTCACAGCTCACCTCCCTGCATCTGTGCAGCGCCTGCCGCAGCCCGCAGGGGGTCACCGGTTGGCATGGCTTTTCAAGGACATATCAGGATTGAACCTGTGAGCTGCTGGTCATGGGACCAACAGCCGGGTTGCTGTCCATATTGTTTAAAGTAATGTAATTAGGTGTGAGTTTCATCACACACCCCTCGGAGACAAGTGTTGTACTGTGTACAAGTTTCACCAGGGGAGTCAAAAGAGCAGTGTTGGCCAGCAATACAACCCCTGGAGCACTAAGCTACAGTACAGTACAGTACTACACTCGAGAAGCATCTCTCTCTCTCTCTCTCTCTCTCTCTCTCTCTCTCTCTCTCTCTCTCTCTCTCTCTCTCTCTCTCTCTCTCTCTCTCTCTCTCTCTCTCTCCTCTCTCTCTCTCTCTCTCTCTCTCTCTCATTGTGAGCAATGTATAAACATTCAAGAGTGTTACCCATAATCGTTTAATTATACTTCATGATGTTTTTGCAACCATCCCATATACACCTGATGTTGTTTTTGTTGACACCAGTCACAAGGAGGTCCTGATTCTAGAAGTAGGCTGTGTTTGATTTGTATATGGACCAGGTTTTCCAAGATAAATATACCAACCGTTACTTGGAATCATAACAAACTTTGGGCACACATGTAGACTCTGCATACTCATATTTGAAGCCTGGGCCATGTACTATATAAACTGACCACGAGTGTCAGCTGAAAATCGCTGGCATGACAAAGAGCAAAGCCAAACAACTTGCTAAAATATTGTTCTGTTTCAGCTGGCAGTTTGGCTGTGTGGGGGAGAAGGTGCTATACAGTACAGTATGTACCCTTAGGTGCCATGAACTATTACATTTGTTTCCCTGTAAAATAATAATTTGTGGATTCAAATGAAGAATTAAAATGTGCACCCACGCAGTCACGCATGTGTGCGTGCATGTACAGTATGCATATAATTTTGATTGTAATAATATTACATCTTAAAGAATTCCGTAGGTACTGTTCCACAGCAGTGCAAGGTGACTTCTGCTGTAGGCAAGAATGAATGTGCAATGTAATGGAATGTGTATTACATTCTGTATCAGAGTATATGTTTACATCAGTGGCTATATTGTGTGTGACAGATTTGTGTGAATGACTAATGTGTGTATTACTGGGACTGCTCTCTAGAATACATCTGACCTCTCTGTTTCAGGATGACTACAGAGCTCATACTACAGAAGATCATAATTCTCGAAACAGACAATGTGTCGGAAGCCCCCCCGCTCCAGGTTATAGAGACAGAGGCTGTAGACAGGTGGTGAGATGAGATGCAGCCACGACACACTTCACTGGATGGGTCAGCTACAAGCACAAGTACATAAGCTGTTTTGGTGCGGTACATGATTGTAGGTACAACTCAGAAGTTCAGACTCAAAGCACAGTGATATACACAGATGTGTATCCATGCAACAATCTATCTGTACCTCTTAAAGTGTCTTTGACCAAGGCACTAAACTACTATTTGTCAAGGCTTTAGACCAAATACACACACAACAGTTGACTGTGAAACAAATCACTATGCAAATCTTACTCCACATGCACAATTCAGACCTATATTGTGTGCCTGCACTGTAGCAGTTAGGTTGGAGGGACGGTCCTGTAATTGGAAGCTCACAGGTTTGGTACCGGAGTCCCCAACAGGTCTACACTTGACCCACTCCTTTCCCCCCTCTACACCAAATATCTTGGCCAATAATAGCCTGTCAATAAGCTCACAATGCACCACAAATGTTTGCTCATTTTTACCAAATGTTTGTCCATTATGACATGACATGTTGACTTGCCCAGAATAGGAGTACTATGGTTAATGTTGTTCAGATACCTGACAAAGGCCACAGAGGCCAAAACGTTGTGTTCTGACCACTCTATGGCCATACATTATTTTAGGAGCATTTAAGACAGTGTGCAGACCTTCTCCTTTTGTTCACAGTTTATCTTATTTTAATCGAGCACCCATCGAAATGTTTGGATGGGTGCGCACCTCTTAACCGCTATAGTTTAACCCCAAACATATACCACTCTGCTCTCACAGCCATCGGTTTCACGGATTGGCTGAGCTTTGCGTCACATTTGTGCCACTGCATCATTATAAAGTGGTGGTGCACAATAGAACTCTGCCGGTCTGTCTTAGCTGTAGTTCAGATGTTTCTGCAAATATTTATCCCTCTCCGTCAGGAGAGGGAGACAACAGATATAAAACTTACGGATTAGCTTTTACTTGAACATTATTGTACTGGATGTTTTGCTATATTGTTCTTCATCCTGGTGTGTTGTGTGGGAAACACAGACAGCTGTCGCTTATTGTGACCACCATTTAACACTGGAGTAGAACCGCTGCTCCTACACTTGGAAAGGAGTCAGCTTAGGTGTTTCGGGCATCTAGTACGGATGCCCCCCCGAGCGCCTTCCTAGGAAGGTCCTCGATGCGCCTCCCACTGGGAGAGACCCAGTGGCAGACCAAAGACCAGATGGAGGGATGATATCTCCAAACTGCTTGGGAACGCCTCGGTATACTCCCTGAGGGAGTGGAGGAAGTTGCTCAGGATAAGGAAATCTGGAGGTCTCAGTTGGAACTGTTATCCCTGCGACCCGATTCCGGATAAGCGATTGAGGATGGATGGATAATACAAACGAATACTTCTCACAAACTAGAAACTGA